>NW_027308218.1:0-155354 GCF_047496885.1 Scyliorhinus torazame
GGGAAGGGAGGGAGGGGGGAGGGGGAAGGGAGGGAGGGGGGAGGGGGAAGGGAGGGAGGGGAAGGGGGGGAGGGGGAAGGGAGGGAGGGGGGAGGGGGAAGGGAGGGAGGGGGGAGGGGGAAGGGAGGGAGGGGGGGAGGGGGGAGGGGGAAGGGAGGGAGGGGGGAGGGGGGAGGGAGGGAGGGGGGGGAGGGGGGAGGGGGGAGGGAGGGAGGGGGGGAGGGGGGAGGGAGGGGGGGAGGGGGAAGGGAGGGAGGGGGGAGGGGGAAGGGAGGGAGGGGGGAGGGGGAAGGGAGGGAGGGGGGAGGGGGAAGGGAGGGAGGGGGGAGGGGGAAGGGAGGGAGGGGGGGAGGGGGAAGGGAGGGAGGGGGAAGGGAGGGAGGGGGAGGGGGAAGGGAGGGAGGGGGGAGGGGGAAGGGAGGGAGGGGGGAGGGGGAAGGGAGGGAGGGGGGAGGGGGAAGGGAGGGAGGGAGGGGGAAGGGAGGGAGGGGGAGGGAGGGGGAAGGGAGGGAGGGGGAGGGGGAGGGAGGGGGAGGGAGGGGGAGGGGGAGGGGGAGGGAGGGGGAGGGAGGGGGAGGGAGGGGGAGGGAGGGGGAGGGGGAGGGGGAGGGAGGGGGAGGGAGGGGGAGGGAGGGGGAGGGAGGGGGAGGGGGAGGGGGAGGGGGAGGGGGGAGGGAGGGGGAGGGGGGAGGGGGAGGGGGAGGGAGGGGAGGGAGGGGGGGGGAGGGAGGGGGAGGGAGGGGGGGGGAGGGAGGGGAGGGAGGGGGGGGGGGGGAGGGAGGGAGGGGAGGGAGGGAGGGGGAGGGGAGGGGGAGGGGAGGGGGAGGGGGAGGGAGGGGGAGGGGGAGGGGAGGGAGGGGGAGGGGGGGGAGGGGGAGGGGAGGGGGGGAGGGGGAGGGGAGGGGAGGGAGAGGGGAGGGAGAGGGAGGGGGAGGGGAGGGGGAGGGGAGGGAGGGGGAGGGGGAGGGGAGGGAGAGGGAGGGGGAGGGGAGGGAGAGGGAGGGGGAGGGGAGGGAGGGGGAGGGGAGGGGAGGGGGAGGGGGAGGGGAGGGAGGGGAGGGAGGGGGAGGGGAGGGAGGGGGAGGGGGAGGGGAGGGGGAGGGGGAGGGGGAGGGGAGGGAGGGGGAGGGGAGGGAGGGGGAGGGGGAGGGGAGGGAGGGGGAGGGGGAGGGGAGGGAGGGGGAGGGGGAGGGGAGGGGGAGGGGGAGGGGGAGGGGGAGGGGAGGGGGAGGGGGAGGGGGAGGGGGGGGAGGGGGAGGGGGAGGGGGGGGGAGGGGGAGGGGGAGGGGGGGGGAGGGGGAGGGGGGGGAGGGGGAGGGGGGGGAGGGGGGAGGAGGAGGGGGAGGGGGGAGGAGGAGGGGAGGGGGGGAGGAGGGGGGGGGGGGAGGAGGGGGGGGGGAGGAGGGGGGGGGGAGGAGGGGGGGGAGGAGGGGGGGGGAGGAGGAGGGGGGGGGAGGGGGGGAGGAGGGGGGGGGAGGGGGGGGGGGAGGGGGGGGGGGAGGGGGGGAGGAGGGGGGGGAGGGGGGGGGGGAGGGGGGGGGAGGGGGGGGGGAGGGGGGGAGGGGGGGGAGGGGGGGGGGGAGGGGGGGGGAGGGGGGGGGGAGGGGGGGGAGGGGGGGAGGGGAGGGGGGGGAAGGGGGGGAGGGGGGGGAAGGGGAAGGGGGGGGAGGGGGGGGGAAGGGGGGGGGAGGGGGGGAGGGGGGGGAGGGGGGGGAGGGGGGGGAGGGGGAGGGGGGGGGAGGGGGGGGGGGAGGGGGGGGAGGGGGGGAGGGGGGGAGGGGGGAGGGGAGGGGGGGGAAGGGGGGGAGGGGGGGAGGGAGGGGGGGGAGGGGGGGGGAAGGGGGGGGGAGGGGGGGAGGGGGGGGAGGGGGGGGGAGGGGGGGAGGGGGGGAGGGGGGGGAGGGGGGGGAGGGGGGAAGGGGGGGGAGGGGGGGAAGGGGGGGGAGGGGGGGAAGGGGGGGGGAGGGGGGGAAGGGGGGGGGAGGGGGGGGAAGGGGGGGGGGAGGGGGGGAAGGGGGGGGAGGGGGGGGAAGGGGGGGGGGAGGGGGGGGGGGGAAGGGGGGGGGGGGGAGGGGGGGAAGGGGGGGGAGGGGGGGGAAGGGGGGGGGGAGGGGGGGGGGGGAAGGGGGGGGGAGGGGGGGGAAGGGGGGGGAGGGGGGGGGGGAGGGGGGGGGAGGGGAGGGGGGGGGGGAGGGGGGGGGAGGGGAGGGGGGGGGGGGGGGGAGGGGGGGGAGGGGGGAGGGGGAGGGGGGGGAGGGGGAGGGAGAGGGGGGGCAGGGGGAGGGAGAGGGGGGGCAGGGGGAGGAGAGGGGGGCAGGGGAGGGAGGGGGGGCAGGGGAGGGAGAGGGGGGGCAGGGGGAGGGAGGGGGGGGCAGGGGGAGGGAGGGGGGGGGCAGGGGGGGGCAGGGGGGGAGAGGGGGGCAGGGGGGAGAGGGGGGCATGGGGGGAGAGGGGGGAGAGGGGGGCATGGGGGGGAGAGGGGGGCATGGGGGGGAGAGGGGGGCATGGGGGGGAGAGGGGGGCATGGGGGGGAGAGGGGGGCATGGGGGGGAGAGGGGGGCATGGGGGGGGAGAGGGGGGCATGGGGGGAGAGGGGGGCATGGGGGGGAGGGGGGCATGGGGGGGGATGGGGGGCAGGGGGAAGGGGGGCAGGGGGAAGGGGGGCAGGGGGAAGGGGGGCAGGGGGGAGGGGGGCAGGGGGGAGGGGGGCATGGGGGGGGGCATGGGGGGGGAGGGGGGCATGGGGGGGGCATGGGGGGGGAGGGGGGCATGGGGGGGGGGAGGGGGGCATGGGGGGGGAGGGGGGCATGGGGGGGAAGGGGGCATGGGGGGGAAGGGGGGGAAGGGGGGCGTGGGGGGAAGGGGGGCGTGGGGGGAAGGGGGGCGTGGGGGGAGGGGGGCGTGGGGGGAGGGGGGCATGGGGGGAGGGGGGCATGGGGGAGGGGGGCATGGGGGGGAGGGGGGCATGGGGGAGGGGGGCATGGGGGAGGGGGCATGGGGGTATGGGGGCATGGGGGAGGGGGGCATCGGTGGGCATGGGGGGGGCATGGGGGGAGGGGGGCATGGGGAGGGGGGCATGGGGAGGGGGGCATGGGGAGGGGGAGGGGGGGGAGGGGGGGGGGAGGGGGGGGAGGGGGGGGAAGGGGGGGGGAGGGGGGGGGAGGGGGGGGAGGGGGGGGGGAAGGGGGAGGGGGGGGGAGGGGGGAGGGGGAGGGGGGAGGGGGGAGGGAGGGGGAGGGGGGAGGGAGGGGAGGGGGGGGAGGGGAGGGGGGGGAGGGGAGGGGGGGGGGGGAGGGGAGGGGGAGGGGAGGGGGGGAGGGGAGGGGAGGGGGAGGGGGAGGGGGAGGGGGAGGGGGAGGGGGAGGGGAGGGGGAGGGGAGGGGGGGGAGGGGAGGGGGGGGAGGGGAGGGGAGGGGAGGGGGGGAGGGGGGGGAGGGGAGGGGAGGGGGGGGAGGGGAGGGGGGGGAGGGGAGGGGGGGGAGGGGGGGGAGGGGAGGGGGGGGAGGGGGGGAGGGGGAGGGGGAGGGGAGGGGGGGGAGGGGGGGGAGGAGGGGGGAGGGAGAGGGGGGGAGGGAGAGGGGGGGGCAGGGGGAGGGAGAGGGGGGGCAGGGGGAGGGAGAGGGGGGGCAGGGGGAGGGAGAGGGGGGGCAGGGGGAGGGAGAGGGGGGGCAGGGGGAGGGAGAGGGGGGGCAGGGGGAGGGAGAGGGGGGGCAGGGGGAGGGAGAGGGGGGGCAGGGGGAGGGAGAGGGGGGGCAGGGGGAGGGAGAGGGGGGGCAGGGGGAGGGAGAGGGGGGGCAGGGGGAGGGAGGGGGGGGCAGGGGAGGGAGGGGGGGGCAGGGGAGGGAGAGGGGGGGCAGGGGGAGGGAGGGGGGGGGCAGGGGGAGGGAGGGGGGGGCAGGGGGGGGGCAGGGGGGGAGAGGGGGGCAGGGGGGAGAGGGGGGCATGGGGGGAGAGGGGGGAGAGGGGGGCATGGGGGGGGAGAGGGGGGCATGGGGGGGAGAGGGGGGCATGGGGGGGAGAGGGGGGCATGGGGGGGAGAGGGGGGCATGGGGGGGAGAGGGGGGCATGGGGGGGGGAGAGGGGGGCATGGGGGGGGAGGGGGGCATGGGGGGGGATGGGGGGCAGGGGGAAGGGGGGCAGGGGGAAGGGGGGCAGGGGGAAGGGGGGGCAGGGGGGAGGGGGGCATGGGGGGGGCATGGGGGGGAGGGGGGCATGGGGGGGGCATGGGGGGGGAGGGGGGCATGGGGGGGGGAGGGGGGCATGGGGGGGGAGGGGGGCATGGGGGGGAAGGGGGGCATGGGGGGGAAGGGGGGGAAGGGGGGCGTGGGGGGAAGGGGGGCGTGGGGGGAAGGGGGGCGTGGGGGGAGGGGGGCGTGGGGGGAGGGGGGCATGGGGGGAGGGGGGGCATGGGGGGAGGGGGGCATGGGGGGGAGGGGGGCATGGGGGGAGGGGGGCATGGGGGAGGGGGGCATGGGGGAGGGGGCATGGGGGCATGGGGGAGGGGGGCATCGGTGGGCATGGGGGGGGCATGGGGGGAGGGGGGCATGGGGAGGGTGGCATGGGGGGAGGGGGCATGGGGGGAGGGGGGCATGGGGGGGGGGAGGGGGCATGGGGGGGAGGGGGCGGGTGGGCATGGGGGGGGGAGGGGAGGGGGGAGGGGGGAGGAGGGGGGGAGGGAGGGGGAGAGGGGGGAGGAGGGGGGAGGGGGGGGTCGGGTTTGGGGTTTTTTACCTGGGGGAAAGTTTCCGGTTCCGGAGATTCGGCCGCGGCTCCGACAGAAATGACGCAGCGGCCGGAAGTCACCGTCACCGTCACCTAGCAACACTGTAACCAACTCCCAGCAACACTGTAACCGAGTGGAACCCATTCGGGACCAAGGGGTTAACCTGCACACGGAGCTGGGTGATATTGGTGGGGTTAAATGATGACTTCACTTCGGGTCCGGAAGGAGGGTGTGGGGGCAGAATTTGGAGGAATTGTGAGCTTGAGCAGTTTGACATTGGGAGTGGAGAGGTACTTGAGGTTTTGACAGACTTAAAAGTGGACAAATCCCCAGGTGCAGATGAGTTGCATCCCAGGCTGCTGTGGGAGGCAAGGGAGGAAATTACATGGCTCTGCCTCAAATTTTCAATCCCTCTTTGACCACAGGGAAGGAGCAGAGGACTGGCGGACAGCTACTCTTTCCCTGGTTATCCTCTTCCCCTTGCTATACTTACGAAATAAACCTGTTTGTGCTTTTTCATGCCTGCTCTTTATTCTCCTAATTGTTTTGGACTTTCCCTTGCACTTACTATACTCCGCGAGGAGGGGAATTTATGGAGCAACGAGTTTCACAGCAGTGGTAGGAAAACTATCAGAGAAAAGGTGAGAATCTATCTCCACTTGGAGAGGTGTGGTTTGATCAGGGATAGTCAGCGTGGCTTTGACAGAGGGACGTCATGCCTTACAAATTTGATTTGAGTTTTTTGAGGAGGTGATCAGGTGTATTGATGAGGGTAGTGCAGTTGATGTAGTTTATATGGATTTTAGCAAAGCCTTTGACAAGATCCCACATGGGAGACTGATAAAGAAGGTAAAGGCACCTGGGATCCAGGGGAACTTGGCAAGTTGGATCCAAAACTGGCTTGGAATTGGGAGGCAGAGGGTGGCGGTCGAAGGCTGTTTGTGTGACCGGAGGATGGTGGCCAATGGCGTACCACAGGGGTCAGTGCTGGGTTCCTTATTTTTTGTGATATATATATAAACGATATAGAAGGTAATGTGGGGGGGGTGGGGGGGATGATAAGTACGTTTGCAGATGACATGAAGATTGGCCGGGTGGTTAATAGTGAGGAAGAAGATCTTCAGTTACAGAAAAAGTAGACGGATTGGTCAGATGGGCAGATCAGTGACAGATGGAATTTGACGTGAGGTGATGCACTTTGGAAGGAGTAACGTGTCAAGGGAGAACGCAATGAATGGCAGGACACTAGGAAGCTCAGAGGGATCTTCAGGTGCTTGTCCACAGATCCCCACGAGGTGGCTAGACAGGTTAATCGGGTGGTTAAGGAGGCAGACGGGACATTTGCCTTTATTAGTCATGGCTGAGATTATAAAATCAAGGAGCTAATGTTTAGTTAGGACACAGCAAGAGTACTGCGTTCAGTCTGGTCACTGCACTATAGGAAGGATGTGACTACACTGGAGAGGGTGCAGAGGATGTTGCCTGGGATGGAACATTTTAGCTGTGAAGAGAGGCTGGATAAGCTCGGCTTGTTTTCTTTGGAGCAGAGAAGGTTGAGGAGGGGACTGGGTTGAGGTGTGTAGGATTATGAGGGGCATGGACACGTTGGATAGAAAGCAGCTGTTCCTCTGAGTTGAAGGGTCAATTACGAGGGGCATCATTTTTATATGAAAGGCAGGCGGGTTAGAGGAGATTCCAGGGAAACATTGTTCACCCAGATGGTGGTGGGAATCTGGAACGCACAGCCTGGGAGGGGAGTCAATACAGGAAATCTCACAATCTGTAAAAAGTACTTGGATGAGCATTTGAAATATCCGAATATTCAGGGCTTTGGGCCAAGTCCGGGAAGTGGGATTAGTGAGGATTTAGAGTAGTTTTTTGCCAGTGAAGACTTGATTGGCCAGCTTGTTTTCGATTGCTTGGACGTTTGCAGGAGTATGCTGGGGGGAGGAGTCTTGAAACCGCGTTGTTTTAGTCTCACCTGCGGACTGCTGCGTTTCCCTCGCTTCCTCGGTCAACAACAGCTCCGCATTCGACACCATAATCCCAGCCAATCTCATATCAAAGGTCAGAGAGGTGAAGAGGAAGTGGGAGGAGGAGTTGGGAGGAGAGCTGGAAATTGAACTGTGGGGAAAAGCCTTGAAGAGAGTCAATTCATCCTCGTCGTGTGCCAGACTTAGCCCAATCCAGTTCAAGATGGTCCACAGGGCCCACATGGCGGCAGCATGGGTGAGCAGGTTCTTTGAGTAGGTGGAGGATAGATGTGGGCGGCGTGGGGGTAGCCCGGCCAACCATGTTCATATGTTTTGGGCATGTCCGAAACCGAGGGAATTCTGGCAGAGATTTGCGGATGTTATGTCAGAAGTCCTGGAAGGTAGGGTAACTCCGAGTCCAGAACTGGCAATATTTGGGGTATCGGAAGATCCGGGGGCTGGGGGGAGGGAGGCCAATGTCCTGCCCTTCTCCTCCCTGGTGGCCCGGAGATGGATTTTGCTGGGATGGAGGGACTCGGTGCCCCCGAAGTCAGGAGTGTGGGTCAGCGATATGGCACGGTTCCTCAGCCTGGAAAAAAAATCAAGTTCGCCGTGAGAGGGTCAACTCAGGGGTTCGCCCAGAGATGGCAGCCGCTCATTGATTTCTTCAAGGAAAATTTAACGTCCGCAGTTTGGGGGGGGAGGGGAAAGAAAACAGGAGGCATGGCAATGTTAGATAAGGACAGGGAACTTAGTATACAGGTAATTAAGGGATAGGGCGGGGATAATAGGGGATGTTGTTTCCTGTTTTTTGTTTTTTAGGTGTTTCGCGTGTCGACACGTGTGGTTGTTTAAGAAATGTTAATGTGTTAAACTGCGAAAATTACAAATGCTTCAATAAAATATTTTTTTTTTTAAACTAATGTAATGGGCTTTGGGGAGAGTGTGGGTAAAAGGCATTGAGTTGTCCAATCAGCCATAATCATATTGAATGGCGGGATAGGCTGAATCGTGTTGAATGGCCTCCTCCTGTTCTGATGTTCCGAACTCAGCCCATCGTGTCTGCTCCACCATTCAATGAGATTGTGACTGATCTGATATGATAATCCTCCACTCCACTTCCCTGCTTTGTGTCTGTAACCCTTCATTCCCTTACTGATTAAAAATATGTCGATCTCCGCCTTGAATGTACTTAATGACCTAACTTCTACAGCTCTCTGTGGTAAAGAATTCCACTGATTCACAACCCTCTGAGAGTCGAAATTCCCACTCATCTCTTTCTTAAATGGGATAGAAATATAGCACTGTTGTCTCATCCTCCATGATTGGACCGTTACCCCTTCGTCTCCGTACTCTAGCTGTAGCTGGAAGATACACAGTAAATCTCGGGCCAACAAATTACAGTCCAATCCAGTAGTCACTACAAACTGATGATCTGCAGACTTATTCTCGTAAGTGACTGTCACAGGTTCAGAAATAGGATACTCACACACCTGTCCTTAAAACCCCGACAATTGCTGCGTGTGGTCGGATAATGGTAGTCGAAGTTCTGATTGCACAGAAGACATGGCTGCTCCAGTGTCGTTTACAAATGAGTGATGTTAATCTCCTATCTGCAGAGAGATAATAGGTTCCCTGTCCGATTAGAGAGTCCTTATGACTAAATTATCTAGTCAATCCTGTGTTGGGAAAGGGTTTGCCTGGGAGAAGTCAGTGTATCTCGTCTGTCCTCCCCTTGGTGGGTACCCCCTCCTTTGGGTTGGATAATCTCCTTCTGCTGCCTGTCTTTTAAAGGGGCATTCCTGTTGCCAGTGATCTGCACGGCCGCAATTAAAACATGCATTGCTCCCTCTATATCTGCCCCGTCCTCTTCTCCCAGTAAACCAATGGCCCCTCAGAGGGGGCGGCGGTTGTAAAGCTGTTGGTGCATACGGTGGGCCATAAAAAGGAGCTGAGGGTCCCTTTGGGTGGGTTTGATATCCTCCCCCTCGCTGATCCACCCACCCAAAGTCACAATATTGGGGCTCCTGCTGGTAAACTACCATTTCTGCCGCTTGTTGGGGTCGCAGATCATCCTTTTTCATTACATACTCAGTCTTAACCTTTGTAACTGAGCCTCCTTCCTGGCCTACACCCTCCTTCCAATAAAATCTGACTGCCCTTGCCATCTGGGAAGGGTCGTTCTCTGTCCAATTCATGTTATTACATTTCACAGTAGTAGCCACAGAAGGTGGTAGGCAATGCATTAACATAGCACAATATTGAGGGGAATTCTGACCATTTTGATATGGCAAGTCGCCTGACTGCCCACGGTAGATTTCATTAAAACCCTCCAGAAATTCCTCTGGCTCTTCAGTCTTCTTAGGTTTTAGGTCTAAGATAGCAGAAATATTTATGGGCTTTTGAAATGTGCTATTCAACACATTCAGGATCTGTGTCCGTCTATCGTCGTCTAACGCATGGGCTTGCTGAAGTGCGGCGTGGCTAGCATAATTCAGGTGATTGGTATCTTCCTAATCGGCAACTGTCTCCGTGTCTCACCAGGGGGCACTCTAGCTATTTCCTCTGGTTCTTCCAAGACTTCGACGTCCCTCCCTGTCACTAGAGGGAGTTCTTTCTCTTCAAAATCATCTGTTGCAGCTCCCTTTGTTCTGAAATTTGCGGTTTCCCCTTGGTTTGGAGGGATTTAGGTGGTATGCTTAATTCTTTTTGGTTAGGATCAAGCCCTTCTCTCGCTGTCCGAGATCTGGTCCTAGAGCTAACTGGGCTTGCGGAACAGAGCTCCTCTTTCTCTACTGATCGTGAAGATGGTAAATCAGGACCCACACAATCAACGAAAAAGGGCTGGAGTTACTGGCATGATTGGAATCTGGGGAGCAGTGACTGGATATAAATTATTATACTCTGGTGGTTCTGGAATTAGTGCAGACAATGCTACAGGTGCTGTCAAAACTTTTACTGACATTTTTAAATTATTGAATTAATCATTTTCTGTCAATTCAAGGCCAGCCATTGAACTACGTAGCTCATCTTTTGTTTGACCCGTGCCTTTCCTGTCTCTACTTGCACGTTTTCTTTTAAAACTTAAAAATGTTTGAAAATTCAAATTGAATACTGCAACTTGCAAGCTTATCTCTGATCTCAACTCAGAACTAAATTTACGACTTGCTTAACACAAACTTGTATAACATTTACAACTTAATTAATTCTTTATCTTAACAATTTTTCTTTTAACAAGTTTTTCTTACATTCACAAAAATGTTGGCAAAGTCAACTATCATCTCCAGATTTACACTTTTTAAAATGGTGTCAGTGATCTTCTTTAAGTTTCTATTAATTCACAAATAAAATGAGATAAACATTATTTCAAGTAAGTAAAACAAGATTCTGGCAATTTCAATCAATTGCTTTCGAAAATAATAACTTTTATCAAAGAAGGTGGAGAAACCCACTGGTTTCCTTTAATTAATTCAAAACGTAACTTTGCTGGAGTTCACTGACTCAAAGGAAAGGTATCCGATTACACTACAGGCTGCTGCTGTTATCTCAAGGCCTGAGTGAGAAGCACTGTCTGTCGTCTTTAACTTTGGCTGCTGCTGTTAACCCTTTGAGAGACTTCTGCTTCAACCAATATGCAGCATTCAGCTGTATGGATGTTCTTGTCTTGAAATTTATCCAAGCAATTCCCCACAATCTCAACTAGTCCTCAGAACTGCGTTTTTCGCCACTACAGTCCAAGGGTACAATTTTTTTTTAGCTTAATCAACTATAGATTTAAAACACTCACACATGGAATTGAATCATCTTCAGATTTAAAAACACTCATTGAACTGAACCCTCATCCTGAGGTCACATCAGCCATAAAAACACTTATACTTGACTGAACCTCCATCTACTGAAGTCACATCAGCCATTAAAACACTTATACTTGACTGAACCTCCATCTACTGAAGTCACATCAGCCATTAAAACACTTATACTTGACTGAACCTCCATCTACTGAAGTCACATCAGCCATAAAAACACTTATACTTGGAATTGAATCATCTTTTCGATGTCCCATCAACCCAAAACCTAACCCAAGCCGAATCAACAATATGAAATCCCATCAATTAAATTTCTAATCCCCAGACTGTCCTTTGATTTCGTCGAGATGATCTTTCCGTACCAACTGCGAGTGACCAGACTAATCAGACGATAAGAAGAGGGGAAAAATCAATGCGCGGTCATTTTCCAGCTGTACATTGTGGGCCCTTTTTCCCCATGCTCCTGTTCATAATCAGTCTAATTCTGATTTCGCAGTTGGTCAGAACCGTCTTGAGAAATCCCGGGTTTTCGGCACCAATTGTCAAATCCCAAATTTCTTTACCCGTCAGTCTGGCCTCAATAAAAGTCGAGATGGATTTGCAGGTACAGCATTAGTTATTTTATTTAGCTTGCAAGCTTGATTCATTTCACAGAGGCATAAGACACATCCAGTCTCCTACACCCCGGAAAGCGAATGACAAAGAGACAAAGGGATCTCTGCAAATCAATTCAAATGGTATCAAGTTTCACATACACGATTCCCATAGGTCATCCTATACCCCTCCTGACCTAGTCAGACATTCTGATTGGCTCACTTCCAATGGCCCCTATTACCCAGCATCCTTTTCTCCTCCTTTGGTGGACACACCTCCTCCTTGCTTTGCCATGCGGTCTGAAATCCTTTGTCTGTGAACTCACCAGGATGAGACTGGCCTATCTCTACATTACAGTAACTAATATCTCTAAAGGAACTATTTTATATCACATTCATCAGGGTCAACTCAATGGTCTGTGTGAAAAAGAAGAATAACAATCTCAGGATTTGTTTGGATCCCAAGGATTTGAACGCAAACATTAAAAAGGAGCATCATCAAATTCCAAAGGGGGAAGAGACCACAAGCGAGATGTCTGGTGTGAAATCTTTTACCAAATTCGATGCAGCGCAGGGATTCTGACAGCTCAAGCTTGATGAAGGAAGTTCTACACATTCAATACTCCTTTTGGCAGATATTGCTTTCTTCGCAAGCCCTTTGGCATTATATCTGCGTCCGAGATATTCCACAGAGCTATGGAACATATCATTGAGGGCATTGAGGGGGTTCAGGTCTGTGTAGACAACATTATCGTAAAAGGTTCCACCTCAGAGGAACACAATGATAGACTGATCAAGGTCTTACAAAGCATCAGGCGGAATGGGCTGAGGCTCAATAAGGTCAAATGCCAGTTTGGAGGACAAGCTTTCTGTTCACGCAATAGAGCCAGATGAAATGAAGATTAATGCCAAACTAAACGTGCCCCAATCCATGGATAAAAATGGAGTACGACAAATAATGGGCATGATCAACTTCATAGGGAAGTTCATTCCCAATCTCTCAGCCAAAACAGCGTGTCTCAGAGACATCCCGGTACCGGAAAGTGAATGATTTCACTTGGGCAGAGCAGCTTGAGCAGGAGTGGCTCCAGCTAAAGAAAGTTCTTATACTCATGTAAGACAGTGCTGATGTCTTTTGATCCAATCAAGGAACACCAAAATACCTACTGATACATCAAAGGATGGTATAGGTGCAGTATTGCTGCAACAGGAAGATGGAAACAACTGGAAACCTGTGGCCTGTACTTCACAGTCAATGACGAAGTCTGAGTGCAGATATGCACAGATTGAAAAAGAATGCCTGGTACTGGGCTTGGGGAAATTCCGTATATATATATGGCCTACCCACATTCACCATTGAGACGAATCATTGACCACTGGTTGCGATTACCAAAACGAATGTCAACAAAATGTCTCCACAAATAAAGCGTCCCATGATGAAGCTTCAAAGATACGACTTTGAGTTGATATACACGCCTGGCAAACATATAGCGGTAGCAGATGTGTTATCCAGAGCTCCAGCAGCACACAATGTCAGCTCTCACATAGACATGATCACAGATGCACTGCTAGTGTCATACACAAGTTGAAACAAATTGTCAAAGAGACAGCAAAAGATCAGGTGTTGTCGATGGAAATACTAAACCTTAACAATGGTTGGCCTAAAGGTACATGCACAAAATATCATGAAATCAGATCCGAGCTGAGTGTAGTAAATGGGCGACTATTTAGGAAAGAAAGAATTGCGATTCCGCAGTCTCTAGGCAGCGATTTGCTAAAACAAACTCATGCGGGTCACCTCGGGTTTGAGAAGTGCAAACGGAGAGCCAGAGATACTGGGCGGGATTCTCCGTCCCGCCGCACCCGATTTCTGGTTCAGCACGCCATCGGGACTCTTCGTTTCATCGGCTGGTCAATGGGGTTTCCTATTGTGGGGCAGCCCAACACCGTCAGGAAGCCCCCGGGCTGCCGGCAAAATGGAGCATCCCGACGGCAGAGAATCCAGCCCACTGTGTAATGGCCTGGTATAAACAAGGATATACAAGACAGATAGAGAAATGTGAAACATGTCAAAACTATCAGCACCAGCAAGCGAAAGAACCAATGAAGATAGCTGAAATACCATCAGCTCCGTGGCAAAACGTTGGAATGGGTTTATTCTACCTCAATGGTAGGGAATACCTAATGGTTGTTAACTATATTCAAATTTTCCAGAAATAGCCCTTCTGCCAAGTTCCTCGGCAAGTTGTGTAATAATGCAAGAGAAATCGACTTTTGTTAGTCATGGCATAACTCAAACTGTGGGCAGTGATAATTGTCCATGTTTTAATTGCAAAGAATGGCAGAATTTGCGATGCGATATGATTTTGAACACATTACTTCGAGTCCAATAGACCCACAATCGAATGTAAAGCGGAGAAGGGAGTTGGAATAAGGATGCAGCTATTAAATAAGGTTATGGACAGCAAAACTGATCCGTATCCAGCTTTACTGATTATAGAACATCACCTTTAAGCTGTGGTTTGTCACCTGCAGAGTTACGTACCACATTGCCGTTCCACACAGAGACAAGACAGAATGAAACATAAAGACGCAAGCATAAATGACCTGGAGGAGGGCGTCGAAGGATGGGTGAGTAAATTTGCAGATGACACGAAAGTCGGTGGAGTTGTGGACAGTGCGGAAGGATGTTACAAGTTACAGAGAAACATAGATAAACTGTAACGCTGGGCTGAGAGGTGGCAAATGGAGTTTAATGCAAAAAAGTGTGAGGTGATTCATTTTGGAAGGAATAACAGGAAGACAGAATACTGGGCTAATGGTAAGATTTTTGGTAGTGTGGATGAGCAGAGAGATCTCGATGTCCATGTACATAGATTCCTGAAAGTTGCCACACAGGTTGAGAGGGTTGTTAAGAAGGCGTACGGTGTGTTAGCTTTTATTGGTGGAGGGATTGAGTTTCGGAGCCATGAGGTCATGTTGCAGCTGTACAAAACTCTGGTGCGGCCGCATTTGGAGTATTGCGTGCAGTTCTGGTCGCCGCATTATCGGAAGGATGTGGAAGCATTGGAAAGGGTGCAGAGGAGATTTACCAGGATGTTGCCTGGTATGGAGGGAAGATCTTATGAGGGAAGGCTGAAGGACTTGAGGCTGTTTTCGTTAGAGAGAAGAAGGTTAAGAGGGACTTAAATGAGCCATACAAGATGATCAGAGGATTAGATAGGGTGGACAGTGAGAGCCTTTTCCTCGGATGGTGATGTCTAGCACGAGGGGACATAGCTTTAAATTGAGGGGAGATAGATAGAGGACAGATGTCAGAGGTAGATTCTTTACTCAGAGAGTAGTAAGGGCGTGGAATGCCCTGCCTGCAAGAGTAGTGGACTCGCCAACACTAAGGGCATTCAAATGGTCATTGGATAGACATATGGATGATAAGGGAATAGTATAGATGGGCTTTGGAGTGGTTTCACAGCTCGGCGCAACATCGAGGGCCAAAGGGCCTGTACTGCACTGTAATGTTCTATGTTCTAGCTGGAATCTCAGAAGTAAAACAGAAGGCATACAATGATAGAACAACCAGGAGTCTTAAACCTTTGTTACCAAGCGATGTTGTAAGGATTGAGGATCCTGATGGATAGTCTAGAAAAGCTACTGTACTACAAGAGGCAGGTTCAAGATCATACACGGTAATGACAGAACAAGGACAGACATTGAGACATTGAGGGGCTGGTTAAGCACACTGGGCTAAACAGCTGGCTTGTAATGCAGAACAGGCAGCAGCGCAGGTTCAATTCCCGTACAGCCTCCCCGAACAGGCGCCGGAATGTGGCGACTAGGGACTTTTCACAGTAACTTCATTGAAGCCTACTTGTGACAATAAGTGATTATTATTATTCTCAGAAATCGTCGGGTCCGATTGAAAAGAAAAGAACCTGCTCAAGAACAGCAAGGCGATGGTGTTAGTGAAGATTTCTATCAATCTGAACCAACACAAACATTGGAAGGGTCAGACTTGAATATACAGAATAACGTTCAAAACAGTGACAACCTTATCAGATATACCGACAGATGTTCAAAGTAGTAACACAGGTTCACTAAGCTTACCAAGTTTGAGAAGATCAACAAGGAAGATAAAGAAACCGGAGCAGCTGAATCTGTGATTGGACAATAACATTTGTGAATTGTGTAAAGTACATTGTTACTCATATCATGTGCATTGTTGACAGAAATGATGTGTAGAATATTTAAAAAATCTCAAGGAAAGGGGATGTCATGATATGCAGTAACAGTGTGTATATAGTCTCCGACCACTAGGTGTCATGCAAGAGGAATGGGACACTGGAACCAGACAAAAAAAACAGTCTTGATCAGAGTTGCAGGAGCTGTTAGTAGCATGGTTAGAAGTTCCACAGTTTGGTTAGCAATAGTTTAGTCTACCCCAAAGTTTATTCAACATTAAATAACTAATAAAGAACATGAATAGTGCTGCAGATATGAAAGTCTTTCCTTCCTTTCTCATTCTGAGGACAATGTTAGGTTACATATGGAAATGAACACCAGGGCGGTGTCGTACACTGATTCATTTATGATCGTAGCACACAAACATAAAACTCCCTCTCCCCCCCACCCCCCCCCCACCACCCCGATGGCGATACTTACCTCTGCCCCCCAGGAGGGATCCCTGTGACTGCCTGGCATCCGCTCAAACCTGTTGTAAATCTCACTGATGTCACGTCAATGAGATATGAATGTTTATTGAGGAGGGGGGGGGGGGGGGTGGCGTTCACGTAGCAATGATCCGCAAATGATATTTGGCGAGAATTGAGTTTCCTGATTTTCACAAGATTTCTCGCCCGGGTCACAGATCCTGAAGACAGTGAGTTTGGGTTCGAAATCACCTTCACCGTAAATAATTGAGGCCCAACACTGATCCCTGAGCCATTGCATTAGTTACAGGTTGCCTGTATAGTGATGCCCACACCCCCTGAATTAATACAAAAAAGACCTGGTAATCTGGGCTCTGGAGGTCCTACCCAGGAACCAGCACCTTTGCCTGTGGCGCAAATCTTTTTGTTCACATTTGGAGTTTCAGCAGAGAATGTTTAGACACCCACCCTGTCACATTTATCAGGGATGCACAGCCTGGTAATGACGGTTTAACTCCAAACACAGGAAACAGCTTCCTGTTTACGTAAAACCTATCTCAATGACCATGCCAGCCACAAACTCAAACAACTCTTTATAGCGAGAGAAAGAACCTGTGACTGGGTCGCAATTTGATTCCTGATGTTAATTATAAGGATTGAGTAAATGAACACTACAGAATTTGAGAAGATTGAACTCCATCACAGAAGCCCCTGAGTTGCTCAATTTGAACAACACATCACACGAGTCCACACTGGGAGCGCTGCCAATGGCTCAGTAATAGTTACCATCACTACATTCACAAAATGGTTGCAGCACACTCAGACTCAACAACAAGTGATTCCTGGCCCAACACAAAACCCAGAGTAAGAATGAGTAACATTTCCCTCCTCAATCTCCCTCCCCCTCACAAAGTCTCCCTCTGCACTCCTCCAAACTCAGCCTCTGGTGTTCATTTCCATATGCAACCTAACATTGTCCTGAGAATGAGAAAGGAAGGAAAGACTTTCATATCTGCAGCACAATTCATGTTCTCACCATGCCTCATAGCACATTACACCCAATCAAACATTCTGAAGTAATAATCTAATTTTTGTAAGGGCCCCGAAGAATCCAGCACGAGTTTTAAGGATACAAAATAATAACGTTTATTTACTATAACAATATATACATAACAGTAGCAGTAACTTCCCTTGCTACCTTCTCCTTCCTCCTGGTTCCTGAACTGGCCAGCTTATTTATAGTAGGAGTTTCTCCGCCCCCCCTCATTGGGGAAGTTCATACTCCCATAGGATTGTGGGATAGTCATTAATCCCCAGCCAATCGTCAGTAGGCAGGTTATAACACTAATGTTCGAATGGAGATAACATGGCAGCCAGTTTGAGCACAGCCAGATCGCAAACAAATAGTGAGATAAATGATCAGGTAGTATGATTTAGTGATGATACTTAAGGGATAAATATTGACCCCAAGATAACAGAGAGAACTCTGAGAATGGTTTCTTCAAAGAGTCAATTAAATCTCTTTTATCCGTTGGAACATAGGAATTAGGAGCAGAATCCAGCAATTCAGCCCCTCGAACCTGCTCCGTCATTCAATCAGATCTGGCTGATCTCTCCCTGGTCTCAAATCCACCTCCCCACCTGTTCCCCACATCCTTTAACCCCTCTATACTTTCATGGGTTGTGGGTGTTGCTGGTTAGGCCAGCATTTATTGCCCATCCCTAGTTGCCCTTCAGAAGGTGATGGTGAGCTGCCTTCTTGAACCGCTGCAGTCCTTGAGCTGCAGGTACACCCACCGTGCTGTTAGGGAGGGAGTTCCAGGATGTTGCCCGGGCGACAGTGAAGGAACGGTGATATATTTCCAAGTCAGGGTGGTGAATGATTGGAGGGGAACCTGCAGGTGGTGGGGTTCATGTGCAGTAAGAACAGATTACTAGTTAATGATCATTCTCCTCTCCGGGTGGAGACACGCCTGCTGTTTCCTGTTTCCAGCACTGAGACCAAGTTTGTTTTAAACTCTTTGTTCAGTCAGTGACAGGAGACATCACAGCCACGATGTTCTGTGTTCAAATCATTGCCTGCGGGAGACTGATTCTGGCTCTTCTGTTGGCACCAAGTAAGTACTTAAATAACCAAATCTGCCTTTCAGAAGGTAGCTGCGTTATACCATTCACACAGATCTCGGACAATGGGTCAATTGGTACATTTCACTCACAGTCATCGCTTCGCCTCTCCCTTTCTGTGAATGAATCCCAATGACCCAGTTCCCACTTCCATTTAACTTTGATTACTCAACTTGTGACCAGGCTGCTGGGCTGTTTATTGAGCTGGTGTCTCTGAGTTCCATCTTCGAGACAGCTGAGGGTCAGTATCTCACACTGACACCATTTCTTGTACACATTACATGAAGGGCAGTGGAAATAGATTCAATGGGCAACACGGTGGCACAGTGGTTAGCACTGCTACCTCTCAGCGGCAGTGGACCGGGTGGCACGGTGGTTAGCATTACTGCCTCACAGCTCCAGGGTCCCAGGTTCAATTCCTGCCTCGGGTCACTGTCTATGCGGAGTCTGCACATTCTCCCCGTGTCTGCGTGGGTTTCCTCCGGGTGCTCCAGTTTCCCCCCACAGTCCAAAGATGTGCAGGCTGGGTGGATTGGTTATGATAATTGCCCCTTAGCGTCCAAAGGTTATGTGGGGTTACTGGGTTACGGGGATAAGGCGGGGGAGTGGGTCTAGCTAGGGTGCTCTTTCAGAGGGTTGGTGCAGACTCGATGGGCTGAATGGCTCCTTTTGCACTATAGGGATTGTATGTAATAGTAACTTTCAAAAGAAATAGGATAAACATTTGAAGTGGAAAATATTGCAGAATGGTGTGAAATCAGTTGGGAAGTGGGAATACTGAGACAGCACTGAAGATGGGCTGAATGGTCTCTTTCTAAGCTTTGAGATTCTCTTATCTGTGGTTTCAGTAAGATAATGTATCTGCTCTGAATCTATTTTCTAATATTTTCCAACATATTCAAATCTGTTGTTACGGACCTTGCATTTGTTACCCCGCCTGTTCTGCTGTTAACCCTGCATTTTATTTCGAATTTTTTTTTAACTGAGAGTTCTGTGTTTTTCTCTGGGTTATAGAGTCACCAGCACAGAACAGGCCCATCGATCTGTGCCAGTCAAACACAACCACCGAACTATTCTAACCCATTTCCCAGCACTTGGCCCATCGCCGTTGCTGCCCTGACATCACAAGCTCACATCTAAGCACTTCTTAAATGTTCTGAATGTCTCTGCCTCCACCCCCCTTTCAGGCAGCGAGTTCCAGACTCCCCCCCCCCCCCCCCCTGGGCGAAAAGGTTTTTCCTCACATCCCCTCTCAACCTCCTGCCCCTCACCTTAAATCTGTGCCCCCTGGTCATTGACCCCTCCACCAAGGGAAAAGGTTTATTCCTGTCTACTCTATCTGTGCCCCTCATAATTATCAGTGTTTTTCTGTGGTTACTGCGTTTTCTGTGGTGATTTGTTTTTCTGCGGGATTCTGGCACAGTGGTTAACGTGTGTGCGTCGGTTTCCTCCGGGTGCTCCGGTTTCCTCCCACAGTCCAAAGACGTGCAGGTTAGGTGAATTGGCCATGATAAATTGCCCTTAGTGTCCAAAAGGGTTAGGTGGGGTTATGGAAATAGGGTGGGGACTGGGTTTGGGTAGGGTGCTCTTTCAGAGGGTCGGTGGAGACTTGATGGGCTGAATGGCTCCTTCTGCACTGTGGGGATTCTATGATTCTATGATTCTGTGGGTGATGTGGTTTCTGTTGGTTCTGTTCTTGTTATGACCTCCAAAGGGGCCAAAACCTATATTGTATCCGGTTCCCCTCCTACACCTTGGAGTACAAGCTCCCCTTGTGGTTTTTGGGGGGGGGGAGGGGGGAGAGCCTACCCCTGATTGGAGGAACCCCAGGTCGGGGAGGAAGAACCTGCGGAGAGAAGGGTAGGGTAATTAACGTATTGTAATTAGTAAATAAATCGGGTTGTATCCAGTCTACTTGGCCTCGTGTGGAGTCCTTGCCTTCAGTCTTAACAGTGTTTTTCTGTGGGTGATGTGCATTTCTGTGCATTCTGTATGTAGCTGAGGGTTCTGTGCCTTTTCAGGGGATCCTGTGTTTTTCAGTGGATTCTTTGTTTTTCAGTGCATCTTGTGTTTTTCAGTGGATTCTTTGTTTTTCAGTGCATCTTGTGTTTTTCAGTGGGTCCTGTGTTTTTCAGTGGATTCTGTGTTTTTCAGTGGATTCTGTGTTTTTCAGTGGATCCTGTGTTGTTCAGTGAGTTTTGTGTTGTTCAGTGAGTTTTGTGCTGTTCAGTGGGTTCTGTGTTTTTCAGTGGGTTCTGTGTTTTTCAGTGGATCCTGTGTTTTTCATTGGGTTCTGTGTTGTTCAGTGGGTTCTGTGCTTTTCAGTGGGTTCTGTGTTTTTTGTGGGTTCAGTGTTTTTCAGACGATCCTGTGTTTGTCAGTGGATCCTGTGTTTTTCTATGAGTTCTGTGTTTTTCAGTGGTTCTGTGTTTTCAGTGGGGTATGTGTTTTACAGTGGGTACTGGTTTTTTTAGTGAATCCTGTGTTTTTCAGTGGATCCTGTGTTTTACAGTGGGTTGTGTTTTTTCAGTGGATTACGTGTTTTTAAGTGAGTTCTGTGTTTTTCAGTGGGTTCTGTGTTTTCTGTGGGTTGAGTGATTTCAGACGATCCTGTGTTTGTCAGTGGATCCTGTATTTCTACGTGGATTTTGTGTTTTTCTGTGAGTTCTGCGTTTTTCAGTAGGTTCTGTGTTTTTCAGTGGGTTCTGTGTTTTTTAAGTGGGTTCCATGTTTTTTCTATGAGTTCTGTGTTTTTCAGTAGTTATGTGTATCTAAGTGGGGTATGTGTTTTACAGTGGGGACTGTGTTTTTCATTGGGTTCTGTGTTTTTCAGTGAGTTATGCGTTCTAAGTGGGATCTGTGATTTTTTTTCAGTGGTTTCTATGTTTTTCAGTAGGTTCTGTGTTTTTCATTGGTCCAGTGTTTTTTCAGCGTTTTTTTGTGTTTTTCAGTGAGTCCTATATTTTTCAGTGAGTTCTGTATTTTTTAGTGTGTTCTATGCATAGTGGGCTCTTTGTTTTCAGTGGGATCTGTGTTTTTCAATGAGTTCGACATTTTTAAGTGGGCTCTGTGTTTTTCTGTGGGCTCTGTGTTTTTCAGTGGATCCTGTGTTTTTCAGTGGGTTCTGTGCTTTTCAGTTGGTTCTGTGTTTTTTGTGGGTTCAGTGTTTTTCAGACGATCCTTTGTTTGTCAGTGGATCCTGTGTTTTTCAGTGGGTTCCGTGTTTCTTCTATAAGTTCTGTGTTTTTCAGTGGTTCTGTGTTTTCAGTGGGGTATGTGTTTTACAGTTGGTACAAAGGTTTTCAGTGGATCCTGTATTTTTCAGTGGATCCTGTGTTTTTCAGTGGGTTCTCTGTTTTTCAGTGGATGCTGCGTTTCAGTGAGTTCTGTGATTTTCAGAGGGTTCTGTGTTTTCTGTGGGTTCAGTGTTTTTCAGACAATCCTGTGTTTGGCAGTGGATCCTGTGCTTCTCGGTGGGTTTTGTATTTTTCTGTGACTTCTGTGTTTTTCAGTAGGTTCTGTGTTCTTTCAGTGGTTTGTGTGTTTTTCAGTGTGTGCTATATTTTTCAGTGAGTTCCGTATTTTTTAGTGTGTTCTGTGCATAGTGTGCTCTTTGTTTTCAGTGGGATCTGTGATTTTCAGTGGGTTTGTTGTTTTCAATGAGTTCTGCATTTTTAAGTGGGCTCTGTGTTTTTCTGTGGGCTCAGTGTTTTTCATTGGTCCTGTGTTCTTTCAGTGGGTTCTGTGTTGTTCAGTGGGTTCTGTGCTTTTCAGTGGGTTCTGTATTTTTTGTGGGTACAGTGTTTTTCAGACGATCCTGTGTTTGTCAGTGGATTCTGTGATTTTCAGTGGATTCTGTGTTCTTCAGTGGGTTCTGCGTTTTTTCTCTGAGTTCTGTATTTTTCAGTGGTTCTGTGTTTTCAGTGGGGTGTGTGTTTTACAGTGGGTGCTGGATTTTTTTAGTGGATCCTATGTTTTTCAGTGGATCCTGTGTTTTTCAGTGGGTTCTCTGTTTTTCAGTGGATGCTGTGTTGTTCAGGGGATTATGTGTTTTTTCAGTGGAGTTTGTGTTTTTCAGTGACCTCTGTGTTTTTCAGCGGGTTCTGTGTTTTCTGTGGCTTGAGTGTTTTTCAGACAATCCTGTGTTTGTCAGTGGATTCTGTGATTTTCAGTGGATTCTGTGTTCTTCAGTGGGTTCTGCGTTTTTTCTCTGAGTTCTGTATTTTTCAGTGGTTCTGTGTTTTCAGTGGGGTGTGTGTTTTACAGTGGGTGCTGGATTTTTTTAGTGGATCCTATGTTTTTCAGTGGATCCTGTGTTTTTCAGTGGGTTCTCTGTTTTTCAGTGGATGCTGTGTTGTTCAGGGGATTATGTGTTTTTTCAGTGGAGTTTGTGTTTTTCAGTGACCTCTGTGTTTTTCAGCGGGTTCTGTGTTTTCTGTGGCTTGAGTGTTTTTCAGACAATCCTGTGTTTGTCAGTGGATCCCGTGTTTCTCAGTGGGTTTTGTGTATTTCTGTGAGTTCTGCGTTTTTCAGTAGGTTCTCTGTTTTTCCAGTGGATTCTGTGTTTTTCAGTGGATTCTGTGTTTTTCAGTGGATTCTGTGTTTTTCATTGGTCCAGTGTTCTTTCAGTGGTTTGTGTGTTTTTCAGTGTGTGCTATATTTTTCAGTGAGTTCCGTATTTTTTAGTGTGTTCTGTGCATAGTGTGCTCTTTGTTTTCAGTGGGATCTGTGATTTTCAGTGGGTTTGTGTTTTTCAATGAGTTCTGCATTTTTAAGTGGGCTCTGTGTTTTTCTGATGGCTCAGTGTTTTTCATTGGTCCAGTATTCTTTCTGTGAGTTCTGCGTTTTTCAGTAGGTTCTCTGTTTTTCCAGTGAATTCTGTGTTTTTCAGTGGATTCTGTGTTTTTCAGTGACTTCTGTGTTTTCCAGCGGGTTCTGTGTTTTCTGTGGGTTGAGTGTTTTTCAGACAATCCTGTGTTTGTCAGTGGATCCTGTGTTTCTCAGTGGGTTCTATGTTTTTCAGTGGGTTCTCTGTTTTTCAGTGGATGCTGTGTTTTTCAGTGGGTTATGTGCTTTTTTTAGTGGATTTTGTGTTTTCAGTGAGTGCTGTGTTTTTCAGTGGGGTCTGTGTTTTTTCAGTGGGTTCCATGTTTTTTCTATGAGTTCTGTGTTTTCAGTGAGGTATGTGTTTTACAGTGGGTACTGTGTTTTTCATTGAGTTCTGTGTTTATCTGTGAGTTATGGTTTCTAAGTGGGATCTGTGATTTTTGAGTTATGCGTTTTAAGTGGGATCTCAGTGGGATACAAAGAACAAAGAAATGTACAGCACAGGAACAGGCCCTTCGGCCCTCCAAGCCCGTGCCGACCATGCTGCCCGACTAAACTACAATCTTCTACACTTCCTGGGTCCGTATCCCTCTATTCCCATCCTATTCATGTATTTGTCAAGATGCCCCTTAAATGTCACTATCGTCCCTGCTTCCACCACCTCCTCCGGGAGCGAGTTCCAGGCACCCACTACCCTCTGCGTAAAAAACTTGCCTCGTACATCTACTCTAAACCTTGCCCCTCTCACCTTAAACCTATGCCCCCTAGTAATTGACCCCTCTACCCTGGGGAAAAGCCTCTGCCTATCCACTCTGTCTATGCCCCTCATAATTTTGTAGACCTCTATCAGGTATCCCCTCAACGTCCTTCGTTCCAGTGAGAACAAACCGAGTTTATTCAACCGCTCCTCATAGCTAATGCCCTCCATACCAGGCAACATTCTGGTAAATCTCTTCTGCACCCTCTCTAAAGCCTCCACATCCTTCTGGTAGTGTGGCGACCAGAATTGAACACTATACTCCAAGTGTGGCCTAACTAAGGTTCTATACAGCTGCAACATGACTTGCCAATTCTTATACTCAATGCCCCGGCCAATGAAGGCAAGCATGCCGTATGCCTTCTTGACTACCTTCTCCACCTGTGTTGCCCCTTTCAATGACCTGTGGACCTGTACTCCTAGATCTCTTTGACTTTCAATACTCTTGAGGGTTCTACCATTCACTGTATATTCCCTACCTGCATTAGACCTTCCAAAATGCATTACCTCACATTTGTCCGGATTAAACTCCATCTGCCATCTCTCCGCCCAAGTCTCCAAACAATCTAAATCCTGCTGTATCCTCTGACAGTCCTCATCGCTATCCGCAATTCCACCAACCTTTGTGTCGTCTGCAAACTTACTAATCAGACCAGTTACATTTTCCTCCAAATCATTTATATATACTACAAAGAGCAAAGGTCCCAGCACTGATCCCTGTGGAACACCACTGGTCACAGCCCTCCAATTAGAAAAGCATCCTTCCATTGCTACTCTCTGCCTTCTATGACCTAGCCAGTTCTGTATCCACCTTGCCAGCTCACCCCTGAACCCGTGTGACTTCACCTTTTGTACTAGTCTACCATGAGGGACCTTGTCAAAGGCCTTACTGAAGTCCATATAGATAACATCCACTGCCCTACCTGCATCAATCATCTTAGTGACCTCCTCGAAAAACTCTATCAAGTTAGTGAGACACGACCTCCCCTTCACAAAACCATGCTGCCTCTCACTAATACGTCCATTTGCTTCCAAATGGGAGTAGATCCTACCTCGAAGAATTCTCTCCAGTAATTTCCCTACCACTGAAGTAAGGCTCACTGGCCTGTAGTTCCCTGGATTATCCTTGCTACCCTTCTTAAACAGAGGAACAACATTGGCTATTCTCCAGTCCTCCGGGACATCCCCTGAAGACAGTGAGGATCCAAAGATTTCTGTCAAGGCCTCAGCAATTTCCTCTCCAGCCTCCTTCAGTATTCTGGGGTAGATCCCATCAGGCCCTGGGGACTTATCTACCTTAATATTTTTTAAGACACCCAACACCTCGTCTTTTTGGATCTCAATATGACCCAGGCTATCTACACACCCTTCTCCAGACTCAACATCTACCAATTTCTTATCTTTGGTGAATACTGATGCTAAGTATTCATTCAGTACCTCGCCCATTTCCTCTGGCTCCACACATAGGTTCCCTTGCCTATCCTTCAGTGGGCCAACCCTTTCCCTGGCTACCCTCTTGCTTTTTATGTACGTGTAAAAAGCCTTGGGATTTTCCTTAACCCTATTTGCCAATGACTTTTCGTGACCCCTTCTAGCCCTCCTGACTCCTTGCTTAAGTTCCTTCCTACTTTCCTTATATGCCACACAGGCTTCGTCTGTTCCCAGCCTTTTAGCCCTGACAAATGCCTCCTTTTTCTTTTTGACGAGGCCTACAATATCTCTCGTTATCCAAGGTTCCCGAAAATTGCCGTATTTATCCTTCTTCCTCACAGGAACATGCCGGTCCTGAATTCCTTTCAACTGACACTTGAAAGCCTCCCACATGTCAGATGTTGATTTGCCCTCAAACATCCGCCCCCAATCTATGTTCTTCAGTTCCCGCCTAATATTGTTATAATTAGCCTTCCCCCAATTTAGCACATTCATCCTAGGACCACTCTCTGTGGAAACCCAGAGATACAACAGTCAGTGTGTCAGACCCTCTCTTCCATCATAACTCTCCATCTCTCTGCCTTTTTCCAGTCAACATAATTCCCTCCATTCTTGTTGTATATTCCAAGTAATTGTCATTCTGTGTTGTTCCTACTAATGAGAATGATGAATTGTAACATTATGTTTGATGCTTACTGTTTAATTATCAATACTTAATATCTAAAAGTGACATTACTCCTTATATTCACAGCTCTTGTTGAAGCCATGAGCAGCAATACCAACCTGTCCCAATTGAATATAGCCATGGAGTCAGGCTCCACCATGGTACCTGGATCTTATCCCAGTCCTGCATCAAAGCCAGAATCTACAATGGGATATGCAGAACAAGAAACATTTACAACCCATGACAACAATCCAGAGGGTGAGTGTGGCATTTTCTTTCAGAATAAAACTCTCGCTGTAACTGGGAACTATTAGTCTAACAAGATGTGCTGATTTACATAATCCATTGCCTGTGGAAGTGGTCAGGGGGCAAACAAGGCTTCTTTTGTGAGGGCCACGAAGAATCCAGCATGAGTTTTAAGGATACAAAGAAATAACATTTATTTACAATAACATATATATATATATATATATATACACACAACAGCAGCAGCAACTTCCTTGCTGCTCACTACTTCCTGCTGGTTCCAAACTGGCCAGCTTTATTTATACAGGGAGTCTGCTAATGATTTCTCCGCCCCCCCTCATTGGGGAAGCTCATACTCCCACAGGATTGTGGGATAGTCATTAGTCCCCAGCCAATGGTAAGTAGGCAGGTTATAACATCCCTCCCCCCCAAAGTCCAAGGAATCCACCGAAGACCCTGGCGAAGGAGGGCGTCGAACTCGTTTTGCCGCAGGCCGGACACCATTTGCACGCGGCGCTGGATCAGGCGGCGTATAACGAGACGGAGACTGGCGCTTCCGTGATGAACGGCGTAACGGTTGTACATCCACGGCCCGTGGGCCCGAGGATTCCCCCTCTGAGGCGTCCTGTGTCTCCATCTCGGAGTCGGAGTCTGCTGCCTCCATCATCTCGGCGTCTCTATCTCCGCGCGGTTCTGTAACGACCTGCGCAGGCTTTGAGTGCGGCACCAGAGGAAGATTGTGAGGAATACTTTCCATTATGTCTGGTCTCTGCGGCTGTAGAAATGAGCTCCGGGGGCGGGGAATCTTTGGAAGGGATAGTCTTCTGGACCGAACGTGGTCTACATGTTTGCGCTGGAGATTGTAGCCACCTAAATTGGCCAACTCCCGATTTAAAATGGCGAACGGCAAAGGCTGATGGGAAAGTCAGCCAACACAGACAGAAACCAGCGGCTGCAGGTTTGCTGTGTATTTAACTCTGCAAAAGGCCAGACAACATCGAAACCAGCGACCATCAGCATAACAATGTAGCAGCCATCTGCATACTGATGAGCAATCCCCGGGAACAATAAGTAACATTTTGGACACACAAAGCAAAGCCAGACTCCTCGGCACCAGCAGGAGCCAACACAAAGGAGGTGGACAAGCACCTCAAGACCGCCCATCGATCAGGGAACCGCTCCAGTATTGGAGAAATCGAACCAAGTGATTGGGACAAAGTCCAATCACTTGGGACCAGGTACAGGGTTCGCCCCGAAAGGCGGGAAGCCCCTGGGGACTATAAGAGTTAAGCCCCAAGTTCAAATCACTCTCTTCAGCTCTCTTCACCTCTGCGTCCTGCCCGGGTCGCCCAGCAACACGAACCAACATTGACCGTGACCGGTGCAGTGACTCCCGACAAAGTAAGTCTTAATTCAACGCTCGCTACGAGATAGGCGCTCCTAGCTACCAATCCGTACCAACTTCGAATCCCGCAGACTCAGAACCCGAACGAAAGGCTATTTGTTTCCCTGACCTGGTGGGCCAGTTCCAAGTTAAGTATTGGCCTGTTAGTTGTAGAAGTAGCTTAAACGTAGAATTTGTGCATGAGTAGCGATTACTGTGTATAATAAATGTGCTTTGATTTGAATCTTACTAATCGGTGTGTTGGATTATTGATCATTACTCGGACTTGCACCTCGTGGCGGTATCATAAAGATACCTGGCAACTCGAGAGCAAAGGTAATAAAACAGAGCAATTGAACCAAGGAGAAAATCAGCAACAAGATGATCCATCGACATGGAAGACTGCTTCTTTAGGCCTCGTTTGAATGTCTGCACTGTGCGCTCCGCCAATCCATTTGAAGCCGGGTGGTAAGGGGTTGTGCGGATATGAAATTAAATGAAAATCGCTTATTGTCACAAGTAGGCTTCAAATGAAGTGACTGTGAAAAGCCCCTAGTCACCACATTCCAGCGCCTGTTCGGGGAGGCTGGTACGGGAATGGCGTACGCCGTTCATCTTCATGAACCTCGCAAACGCCTCACTTGTGAATGGAGTGCCGTTATCCATGACCAGCACCTCGGGGAGGCCATGCGTACTAAAAGACAAAAGCATCTTCTCGATTGTTGCGCAGGACGTTGTGCCTATCATCTTGTGCACCTCTAACCATTTAGACTGGGCATCGATTAATAGAAGGAACATGGATCCTTGAAAAGGGCCGGCGAAATCCGCATGCAAGCGTGCCCAAGGCCGCCCTGGCCATTCCCAGTGATGTAGGGGCGCGGCCGGCAGAAGCTTCTGATGCTCCTGACAAATGGAGCAGTTTTGGGCCACCTTCTCAATGTCGGTGTTGAGGCCTGGCCACCAGACATAACTCAGGGCCAACATTTTCATTTTGGTCACACCTGGATGCCCATTGTGCAAGTCTGTTAGTATCAGTTCCTGTCCTTTTTCCGGGACAATCACACGCGTCCCCCACAAGAGGATGCCGTCTTCCACGCTGAATTCTGACAGCTTGGAGGAAAATGCCCGCAACTCGCCTGGGAGCTGTCTTTGCTGCCCACCATACAGGACTATGTGCCGAACCTTTGACAGGACTGGCTCCATCTGGGTCCACTCACGGATCTGTGATGCTGTGACAGGCAAGGTGTCCATAAAATTTAGGGTTGCAACCACCTCACTGGTCGTGGAGGTCGACATGGGGCCGGTCGATAAAGGCAATCGGCTCAGCGCGTCGGCATTCGCTATCTGCGTTCCTGGTTTGTGCTCCAGGGAATACTCGAATGCAGCGACCAACAAAGCCCAGCGCTGGATCCGTGCGGAAGCAATGGGCGGTATTGGCTTATCCTCTCTGAAAAGTCCCAGCAGAGGCTTATGATCAGTCACGATAGTGAAGTGGCGGCCATACACGTACTGGTGGAAACGTTTCACCGCAAAGACCACTGCCAGGCCCTCCTTCTCGATCTGTGCGTACTTTTTCTCCGCTGCAGTCAATGTGCGGGAGGCGAAAGCTATCGGCCGCTCGGCCTCGTTCTCCATCTTGTGGGACAAGATGGCCCCAATACCATACGGGGATGCATCACATGTGACTATCATAGAATTTACAGTGCAGAAGGAGGCCATTCAGCCCATCGAGTCTGCACCGGCTCTTGGAAAGAGCACCCTACCCAAGGCCAACACCGCCACCCCATCCCCATAACCCAGTAACCCCACCCAACACTGACAAGCAAAGGCTTCCCAGGATCATAGTGGGTTAGTAACCCAGACGACGACAATTGTTGTTTTACCCGCCAGAAAGCGGTTTCTTGCAGCTGACCCCAAACCCAGATGTGATTCTTCTTCAGCAGAAGATGCAACGGGGCCAGCGTAGTTGCCAGATTGGGGAGGAACTTCCCGTAATAGTTTACGAGGCCAAGAAAAGGATGAAGATGCAAAGCGTCAGTCGGGGCGGGCGCCTGTTGAATTGCACACACCTTCTCTGCGACGGGGTGCAAACCCTTTGCGGTCCACCCGATAACCCAGGTAGACTACTTCCTTCGCCTGAAAGACGCACTTTGTGCGACATAAACGGACTCCAGCCTCCGAAAAGCGTCTAAGGACAGCCTCCAAATTTTCCAAATGTTCCTGCTCCGACGTCCCTGTAATCAAAACGTCGTCTAAGTTGACAGCAACATGTGGTAAACCTCTCAAAATGCCCCCATAACGCGTTGAAAAATAGCGCAGGCAGAGAATACTCCAAAGGGCAAACGTGTATATTCATACAGGCCCCGGTGTGTATTAATCGTTACATATAGTCGGGAGGCAAGGTCCAACTCCAACTGTAGGTAGGCATGACTCATATCTATTTTTGTGAACGAGAGTCCACCTGCAAGCTTCGTTTAGAGATCCTCTATGCGAGGCATTGTGTATCGGTCGACTCGGGAAGCCGTATTCACTCTAAGTTTATAGTCGCCGCACAAGCGAACTGTGGCATCTGGCTTCATTACAGGTACAATTGGTGCTGCCCAGTCAGCGAAACGAACGGGCCTGATAATACCCAAAGTCTCCAAACGAGTGAGCTCCCCTTCTACCTTCTCGAGCAAGGCATAAGGCACCGGGCGCGCCCGGAAATAGCGCGGCGTGGCTCCTGGTTCGACTTGCATACGGGCTATGGCCCCTTTTATTTTCACCAAACCGGGCTGGAATACATCTGGGTATTGTCCTAGCACCTCAGTCAACCCTCCAGAACCTGTTTGGAGGATGTGCTGCCATTGCAACCGCAAATGGCGCAACCAGTCCTGACCAAACAGGCTGGGCCCATGGCCGCGCACCACGATAAGTGGGAAACGCCCCTCCTGGCATCCATAAACAACAGGGGTCATCGTAGTTCCTGCAATGTCCAATGGTTCCCCCGTGTAGGTGGCCAACCTGGCCTGTGAGTCGGTTAATGTAAGGGTCTGTATACCCTGCTTGATGCGGTCGAATGTCCTCTGGGCGATCACGGAGACCGCTGCGCCAATGTCCAACTCCATCTCAAGCGGGTGACCATTGACCCGTACTGTCACCTTAATGGGGGCCACACGGGGAGCTGCCACACAATGCAGCTGCAGGCAGTCGTCCTCCGTCTCCACGTCCTCGGGAGTAGTCGCCGCAGGTTCATCCACATGGAAGATACGGCCCCTGGGCTGGTCCCAGTTATGGCCCCTGGGCTGGTCCCAGTTTCAGTCGGAATGACGGCGTCTCTGGCGCCCCCAGGACCGGCATCCGTGACGGGATCGGCGCCTACAAGTCTGACACGGACATGGCTCCTCATCAATTGGTTCTGGAGAAGGCTCCCTTCGGGGAGGAATGTCTGACGGCCACTGGCGTCGATCCGGACGTCACCTTGTCCAAGGTACCGCAGGGGTGCGGGGGGATGCTTTTGGACAGAAGGGATTGTGTCCCAAGGCATGCACTTCCATTCCCTGTAGCTCCTGCACTCCTCGTTCTGCGCTCTCTCAGGACAATACTATTTGAATGGCCTGTTGAAAAGTCAATGTTGGCTCCGCTAACAACTTTCTCTGGGTGGCTGCATTGTTAATACCGCAAACCAAACGGTTGCGTAACTTTTCTGACAAGGTCTCACCATAGTCACAGGACTCCGCAATCCTCTGTAGCCTGGATAGAAAGTCATCAAGGGATTCTCCTGGGGTGCTCTCAGCGGTATTAAACCGGTAATGTTGGACTATCGTGGACGGGGTTGGGTTAAAATGCTGCCCCACTAAGTTCACAAGTTCATCAAACGTTTTGGTGTCCGGCGCAGCTGGGTACGTAAGGCTCCTAATCACCCCAAACGTATGCGGGCCGCAGGCGGTGAGCAATATGACCACCTGCCGCTCGTTTTCGGTGATATTGTTTGCCCGGAAATAGTAACGCATCCGTTGTGCGTACTGGTTCCAGCTTTCCAGCGCAGCATCAAAAACATCCAAACGTCCGTACAGAGGCATGGTGTAATAGAAAACAACTTCCAACCTGTATCCAACAAATATTTCTCCACCCCCCTCATTGGGGAAGCTCATACTCCCACAGGATTGTGGGATTGTCATTAGTCCCCAGCCAGTGGTAAGCAGGCAGGTTATAACAGCTTCCTTTGACTTGTTTCAATCAAAAATGTAATTCGAGATCCTATAATCTATTTTGGATAGAAAGAGGGGCCTTCACCTTAGTCTAACATCTGTCACAGGTAAATTGCTAGAATCATTATTAAGGTGTGATAACAGGATATTTAAAAATCTTAGCAGGATCAGGCAGAGTCAACACAGTTTTGTGAATGAGGAATCATGTGGAACTCATTTAGTAGAGGCCAAGGTGGATAGGGGGGAACATTGAGATGTGGTGGACTTGGATTTCCAAACGGCATTTGGAAAAGTTACGTATCAAACGTTACTAGACAATGTGGTGCAGAGGGTAACAGGTTAGCATGCACTGAGAATTGGTTCGCCTCCAGGAAGCAGAGAGTGGGGATAGATGGGTGTTTTTCAAGTTTGCGAGCTGTAACTAGTGCAGTGCGCAGGGATTGGTGTTGGGGGCCTCTTTTAATTACTTGGATGAAGGGACCAAATGGATACCAAGATTGATTGGAAAGTTGTTTGTCACGAGTCAGCAAAAGGATACAAATAGGTTTAGCGAGTGGGCAGAAATTTGGCAGATAGATTAGAATGTGGGAAGTCCGGACTTGTCCACTTTGGCAGGAAGAATAGAAAAGCAGCAAATTCCTTAAATGGAGAGAGTTTGACGAACTCTGAGGTACAGAGGGAACTGGGTGGAGTGCTACAGGAAGGCAAATGGAATGATGGTGTTTATTGCAAGGAGACTTGAATATAAAAGTGAGGAAGATTCACTGCAGTGGTACAGGGTGTTGGTGAGAGCACACCTGGAATACTTGTACAATTTTGGTCTCCTTATTTGAAACAGGGTGTAATTGTATAAGAAGCAGTTCAGAGAAATTCACGTAACTCATTCCCAAAATGAAGGGCTTATATGTTAGGAGGGAAGGTTGGGCGGTTTGGTCCTTTACATTGGAGTTCAGAGGAATCATCCTCAAATACGGAAGATTGGAGGGCTTGCTCACGTATTCGCTTTGTTTGGCCGCTTGTTCCGCACTGTAACCAATCACTGCCGATGTACCATTTGTCAATGTTCTCTGTCGATTATTTTTGTCTACGATGCACAGACTGTGTACGTTCCGTTGGCTGCAGAAAAATACTTTCCCCTGTACTTCGATACATGTGCCAATAAATCAAATCAGGTGGATTCTGAGAAGATGTTTTCAATAATGTGGGAGAGTAGGGGGCATAGTTAAAGAATAAGACATCTCCTTTTTAATATTCTCAGTTATAATCCCCTCTCTCTTGGTTATATTCCCCCCTCTCTCGGTTATATTCCCCTCTCTCGGTTATATTCCCCTCTCTCGGATATAATCCCCTCTCTCAGTTATATTCCCCTCTCTCGGTTATATTCCCCTCTCTCGGTTGTATCCTCTCTCTCGGTTATATTCCTCCCTCTCGGTTATATTCCTCTCTCTCGGTTGTATTCCTCTCTCTCGGTTGTATTCCCCTCTCTCGGTTATATTCCCATCTCTCGGTTATATTCCCCTCTCTCGGTTATATTCCTCTCTCTCGGTTATATTCCTCCCTCTCGGTTATATTCCTCTCTCTCGGTTGTATTCCTCTCTCTCGGTTGTATTCCCCTCCCTCGGTTATATTCCCCTCTCTCGGATATAATCCCCTCTCTCGGTTATATTCCCCTCTCTCGGTTATATTCCCCTCTCTCGGTTGTATCCTCTCTCTCGGTTATATTTCTCCCTCTCGGTTGTATTCCTCTCTCTCGGTTGTATTCCCCTCCCTCGGTTATATTCCCCTCTCTCGGATATAATCCCCTCTCTCAGTTATATTCCCCTCTCTCGGTTATATTCCCCTCTCTCGGTTGTATCCTCTCTCTCGGTTATATTTCTCCCTCTCGGTTATATTCCTCTCTCTCGGTTGTATTCCTCTCTCTCGGTTGTATTCCCCTCTCTCGGTTATATTCCCATCTCTCGGTTATATTCCCTTCTCTCGGTTATATTCCCCTCTCTCGGTTATATTCCCCTCTCTCGGTTATATTCCTCTCTCTCGGTTATATTCCCCTCTCTCGGTTATATTCCCCTCTCTCGGTTATATTCCCCTCTCTCGGTTGTATCCTCTCTCTCGGTTATATTTCTCCCTCTCGGTTATATTCCTCTCTCTCGGTTGTATTCCCCTCTCTCGGTTATATTCCCATCTCTCGGTTATATTCCTCCCTCTCGTTGTATTCCTCTCTCTCGGTTGTATTCCCCTCTCTCGGTTATATTCCTCTCTCTCGGTTATATTCCCCTCTCTCGGTTATATTCCCCTCTCTCGGTTATATTCCTCTCTCTCGGTTGTATTCCCCTCTCTCGGTTATATTCCACTCTCTCGGTTATATTCCACTCTCTCGGTTATATTCCTCTCTCTCGGTTATATTCTGCTCTCTCGGTTGTATTCCTGTCTCTCGGTTATATTCCCCTCTCTCGGTTATATTCCCCTCTCTCGGTTATATTCCCTTCTCTCGGTTATATTCCCCTCTCTCGGTTATATTCCCCTCTCTCGGTTATATTCCTCTCTCTCGGTTATATTCCCCTCTCTCGGTTATATTCCCCTCTCTCGGTTATATTCCCCTCTCTCGGTTGTATCCTCTCTCTCGGTTATATTTCTCCCTCTCGGTTATATTCCTCTCTCTCGGTTGTATTCCCCTCTCTCGGTTATATTCCCATCTCTCGGTTATATTCCTCCCTCTCGGTTGTATTCCTCTCTCTCGGTTGTATTCCCCTCTCTCGGTTATATTCCTCTCTCTCGGTTATATTCCCCTCTCTCGGTTATATTCCCCTCTCTCGGTTATATTCCTCTCTCTCGGTTGTATTCCCCTCTCTCGGTTATATTCCACTCTCTCGGTTATATTCCACTCTCTCGGTTATATTCCTCTCTCTCGGTTATATTCTGCTCTCTCGGTTGTATTCCTGTCTCTCGGTTATATTCCCCTCTCTCGGTTATATTCCCCTCTCTCGGTTATATTCCCCTCTCTCGGTTATATTCCTCTCTCTCGGTTATATTCCCCTCTCTCGGTTATATTCCCCTCTCTCGGTTATATTCCCCTCTCTCGGTTATATTCCCCTCTCTCGGTTATATTCCCCTCTCTCGGTTATATTCCTCTCTCTCGGTTATATTCCCCTCTCTCGGTTATATTCCCCTCTCTCGGTTATATTCCCCTCTCTCGGTTATATTCCCCTCTCTCGGTTATATTCCTCTCTCTCGGTTATATTCCCCTCTCTCGGTTATATTCCCCTCCCTCGGTTATATTCCTCTCTCTCGGTTATATTCCCCTCTCTCGGTTATATTCCCCTCTCTCGGTTATATTCCCCTCTCTCGGTTGTATCCTCTCTCTCGGTTGTATTCCTCTCTCTCGGTTGTATTCCCCTCTCTCGGTTATATTTCCCTCTCTCGGTTATATTCCCCTCTCTCGGTTATATTCCCCTCTCTCGGTTATATTCCTCTCTCTCGGTTCTATTCCACTCTCTCGGTTGTATCCTCTCTCTCGGTTGTATTCCCCTCTCTCGGTTATATTCCACTCTCTCGGTTGTATTCCTCTCTCTCGGTTATATTCCCCTCTCTCGGTTATATTCCCCTCTCTCGGTTATATTCCCCTCTCTCGGTTATATTCCCCTCTCTCGGTTATATTCCTCTCTCTCGGTTCTATTCCACTCTCTCGGTTGTATCCTCTCTCTCGGTTGTATTCCCCTCTCTCGGTTATATTCCACTCTCTCGGTTGTATTCCTCTCTCTCGGTTATATTCCCCTCTCTCGGTTATATTCCCCTCTCTCGGTTATATTCCCCTCTCTCGGTTATATTCCCCTCTCTCGGTTATATTCCCCTCTCTCGGTTATATTCCTCTCTCTCGGTTCTATTCCACTCTCTCGGTTGTATCCTCTCTCTCGGTTATATTCCCCTCTCTCGGTTATATTCCACTCTCTCGGTTGTATTCCTCTCTCTCGGTTATATTCCCCTCTCTCGGTTATATTCCCCTCTCTCGGTTATATTCCCCTCTCTCGGTTATATTCCTCTCTCTCGGTTATATTCCTCTCTCTCGGTTATATTCCTCTCTCTCGGTTATATTCCCCGGGATAATCCAGGAAACAATAGGCCGGTGAGCCTCACGTCAGTAGTATGTAATTTATTGGAGAGAAGTCTCAGGGACAGGATTTATACCCACTTGGAAACAAATGGACTCATTAGCGATAGACAGCATGGTTTTGTGACGGGGAAGTCGTGCCTCACTAACGTGATCACGTTTTGAGGAGGTGACAAAGATGATTGATGAGGGGAGGGTGGTGGATGTTGTTTACGTGGACTTCAGTAAAGCCTTTGACAAGGTGCCTCATGGCAGACTGGTACAAAAGGTCAAGTCACACAGGAAGTGATAAGATGGATACTGAACTGGCTTGGTCACAGAGGGCAAAGGGTAGCAGTAGATTGTTGTTTTCTGAATGAAAATTTGTGACAAGTGGTGTTCCATAGGGATCTGTGCTGGCGCCTCTGTTGTTTGTAGTGTATATAAACGATTGTGGGGAAAATGTAGCAGGTCTGATTAATAAGTTCGCGGATAACACTGGTAAAAGTTTGCGGATGACACCGTTAAAACTCTTAGGAATGTAGAAAGTCAGAGAGACCTGTGTGTGAAGATCCACAGATCTTTGAAGGCGGCAACACAAGTGGACAAGGTCGTCAAGAAAGCATACGGAATGCTTGTCTTCATTGGACGGGGCATCGAGTATAAAAACTGACAAGTCATGCTGCAGTTCTATGGAACATTGGTAAGTACGCACTTGGAATATTGCGCACAATTCTGGTCGCCACACTACCGGAAGGATGTGGAGACTTTGGAGAGGGTGCAAAGGAGGTTTACCAGGATGTTGCCTGGTCTGGAGGGTGTTAGCTATGCGGAGAGACTCTATAGACTCGACTGTTTTCATTAGAAAGACAGAGATTGAGGGGGTGAACTGATGGATGCCTGGAAGATTATGAGGGATATGGAGGGTTTTGGCAAAGGTTGGTATCATGGCCGGTACGGGCTTGGAGGGCCAAAGGGCCTGTTCCTGTGCTGTATTATTCTTTGTTCATTGTTCTCTTGCTTATATTCCGCCCCCACCCCCACCTCTCGCTGGACAGGATTTCAACAGGATATATTCCTTATTTCTACAAGAGTCACTTTGCCATCTACTGTGATGACTGATCATTTATTTCCAACTTAGGATACTTGTTCAACATGGTTCGTGACCACTGTGGCAAAGTATTTGAAGAACAGACGCAGAATATTGGGCAACAACAGTGGTGTAACTGGACAGCAATTGCCAGGTGAGTGATTTGGAAAATATACCTTCATTATGTGAAATTGCACTGGACCCAACTCCTTGTTATTCAAGGTGAGGATCACTCACTGTGTAACTGTACAGAGTCACTGTTTACTCAGGGTGAGGATCACTCACTGTGTAACTGTACAGAGTCACTGTTTATTCAGGGTAAGGATCACTCACTGAGTAACTGTACAGAGTCACTGTTTATTCAGGGTGAGGATCACTCACTGTGTAACTGTACAGAGTCACTGTTTATTCAGGGTAAGGATCACTCACTGTGTAACTGTACAGAGTCACTGTTTATTCAGGGTGAGGATCACTCACTGTGTAACTGTACAGAGTCACTGTTTACTCAGGGTGAGGATCACTCGGTGTAACTGTACAGAGTCACTGTTTATTCAGGGTGAGGATCACTTACTGTGTAACTGTACAGAGTCACTGTTTATTCAGGGTGAGGATCACTCACTGTGTAACTGTAAAGAGTCACTGTTTATTCAGGGTGAGGATCACTCACTGTGTAACTGTATAGAGTCACTGTTTATTCAGCAGGGTCACTCACTGTGTAACTGTACAGAGTCACTGTTTATTCAGGGTGAGGATCACTCACTGTGTAACTATACAGAGTCATTGTTTATTCAGGGCGAGGATCACTCACTGTGTAACTGTACAGAGTCACTGTTTATTCAGGGTGAGGATCACTCACGGTGCAACTGTACAGAGTCACTGCTTACTCAGGGTGAGGATCACACACTGTGTAACTGTACAGAGTCACTGTTAATTCAGGGTGAGGATCACTCACTGTGTAACTGTACAGAGTCACTGTTTACTCAGGGTGAGAATCACTCACTGTGTAACTGTACAGAGTCACTGTTTATTCAGGTTGAGGATCACTCACTGTGTAACTGTACAGAGTCACTATTTATTCAGGGTGAGGATCACTCACTGTGTAACTGTACAGAGTCACTGTTTATTCAGGGTGAGGATCACTCACTGTGTAACTGTATAGAGTCACTGTTTATTCAGGGTGAGGATCACTCACTGTGTAACTGTACAGAGTCACTGTTTATTCAGGGCGAGGATCACTCACTGTGTAACTGTACAGACTCACTGTTTATTCAGGGCGAGGATCATTCACTGTGTAACTGTACAGAGTCACTGTTTATTCAGGGTGAGGATCACTCACTGTGTAACTGTACAGAGTCACTGTTTACTCAGGGTGAGGATCACTTACTGTGTAACTGTACAGAGTCACTGTTTATTCAGGGTGAGGATCACTCACTGTGTAACTGTACAGAGTCACTGTTTATTCAGGGTGAGGATCACTCACTGTGTAACTGTACAAAGTCACTGTTTATTCAGGGTGAGGATCACTCACTGTGTAACTGGAGAGTCACTGTTTATTCAGCGTGAGGATCACTCACTGTGTAACTGTACAGAGACACAGTTTATTCAGGGTGAGGATCACTCATTGTGTAATTGTACAGAGTCACTGTTTATTCAGGGTGAGGATCACACACTGTGTAACTGTACAGAGTCACTGTTTATTCAGGGTGAGGATCACTCACTGTGTAACTGTACAGAGTCACTGTTTATTCAGGGTGAGGATCACTCACGGTGCAACTGTACAGAGTCACTGTTTACTCAGGGTGAGGATCACTCACTGTGTAACTGTACAGAGTCACTGTTTATTCAGGGTGAGGATCACTCACTGTGTAACTGTACAGAGTCACTGTTTACTCAGGGTGAGGATCACTCACTGTGTAACTGTACAGAGTCACTGTTTATTCACGTTGAGGATCACTCACTGTGTAACTGTACAGAGTCACTATTTATTCAGGGTGAGGATCACTCACTGTGTAACTGTACAGAGTCACTGTTTATTCAGGGTGAGGATCACTCACTGTGTAACAGTATAGTCACTGTTTATTCAGGGTGAGCATCACTCATTGTGTAACAGTACAGAGACACTGTTTATTCAGGGTGAGGATCACTCACTGTGTAACTGTACAGAGTCACTGTTTATTCAGAGTGAGGGTCACTCACTGTGTAGCTGTACAGAGTCACTGTTTATTCAGGTGAGGATCACTCACTGTTTAACTATACAGTGTCACCATTTATTCAGGGTGCGGATCACTCACTGTGTAACTGTACAGAGTCACTGCTTATTCATGGTGAGGATCACTCGCTGTATAACAGTACAGAGTCACTGTTTATTCAGCAGGGTGAGGATCACTCGCTGTGTAACTGTACAGAGTCACTGTTTATTCAGGGTGAGGATCACTCACTGTGCAACTGTACAGAGTCACTGTCTATTCAGCAGGGTGAGGATCACTCACTGTGTAACGGTACAGTCACTGTTTATTCAGGGTGAGGATCACTCACTGTGTAACTGTACAGAGTCACTGTTTATTCAGTGTGAGGATCACTCACTGTGTAACTGTACAGAGTCACTGTTTATTCAGGGTGAGGATCACTCACTGTGTAACTGTACAGAGTCACTGTTTATTCAGGGAGAGGATCACTCACTGTGTAACTGTACAGAGTCACTGTTTATTCATGGTGAGGATCACTCGCTGTATAACAGTACAGAGTCACTGTTTATTCAGTGTGAGGATTACTCGCTGTGTAACTGTACAGTCACTGTTTATTCAGGGTAAGGATCACTCACTGTGTAACTGTACAGAGTCACTGTTTATTTAGGGTGAGGATCACTCACTGTGTAACTGTACAGAGTCACTGTTTAATCAGGGTGAGGATCACTCACGGTGTAACTGTACAGAGTCAGTGTTTATTCAGGGTAAGGATCACTTACTGTAACTGTACAGAGTCACTGTTTATTCAGGGTGAGGATCACTCACTGTGTAACTGTACAGAGTCACTGTTTATTCAGGGTGAGGATCACTCACTGTGTAACTGTACAGAGTCACTGTTTATTCAGGGTAAGGATCACTCACTGTGTAACTGTCAGAGTCACTGTTTATTCAGGGTACGGATCACTCACTGCGTAACTGTACAGAGTCACTGTTTATTCAGCAGGGTGAGGATCACTCACTGTGTAACTGTACAGAGTCACTGTTTATTCAGGGTGAGGATCACTCACTGTGTAACTGTACAGAGTCACTGTCTATTCAGCAGGGTGAGGATCACTCACTGTGTAACTGTACAGAGTCACTGTTTATTCAGCAGGGTGAGGATCACTCGCTGTGTAACTGTACAGAGTCACTGTTTATTCAGCAGGGTGAGGATCACTCGCTGTGTAACTGTACAGAGTCACTGTTTATTCAGGGTGAGGATCACTCACTGTGTAACTGTACAGAGTCACTGTCTATTCAGCAGGGTGAGGATCACTCACTGTGTAACTGTACAGAGTCACTGTTTATTCAGCAGGGTGAGGATCACTCGCTGTGTAACTGTACAGAGTCACTGTTTATTCAGGGTGAGGATCACTCACTGTGTAACTGTACAGAGTCACTGTTTATTCAGCAGGGTGAGGATCACTCACTGTGTAACTGTACAGAGTCACTGTTTATTCAGGGTGAGGATCACTCACTGTGTAACTGTAGAGAGTCACTGTTTATTCAGGGTAAGGTTCACTCACTGTGTAACTGTACAGAGTCACTGTTTATTCAGGGTAAGGATCACTCACTGTGTAACCGTACAGAGTCAATGTTTATTCAGATAAGGATCACTCATTGTGTAACTGTACAGAGTCACTGTTTATTCAGTGTGAGGATCACTCACTGTGTAACTGTACAGAGTCACTGTTTATTCAGGGTGAGGATCACTCACTGTGTAACTGTACAGAGTCACTGTTTATTCAGGGTGAGGATCACTCACTGTGTAACTGTACAGAGTCACTGTTTATTCAGGGTGAGGATCACTCACTGTGTAACTGTACAGAGTCACTGTTTATTCAGGGTGAGGATCACTCACTGTGTAACTGTACAGAGTCACTGTTTATTCAGTGTGAGGATCACTCACTGTGTAACTGTACAGAGTCACTGTTTATTCAGGGTGAGGATCCCTCACTGTGTAACTGTACAGAGTCACTGTTTATTCATGGTGAGGATCACTCGCTGTATAACAGTTCAGAGTCACTGTTTATTCAGTGTGAGGATTACTCGCTGTGTAACTGTACAGTCACTGTTTATTCAGGGTAAGGATCACTCACTGTGTAACTGTACAGAGTCACTGTTTATTTAGGGTGAGGATCACTCACTGTGTAACTGTACAGAGTCACTGTTTAATCAGGGTGAGGATCACTCACGGTGTAACTGTACAGTCACTGTTTATTCAGGGTAAGGATCACTCACTGTAACTGTACAGAGTCACTGTTTATTCAGGGTGAGGATCACTCACTGTGTAACTGTACAGAGTCACTGTTTATTCAGGGTGAGGATCACTCACTGTGTAACTGTACAGAGTCACTGTTTATTCAGGGTAAGGATCACTCACTGTGTAACTGTCAGAGTCACTGTTTATTCAGGGTACGGATCACTCACTGCGTAACTGTACAGAGTCACTGTTTATTCAGCAGGGTGAGGATCACTCACTGTGTAACTGTACAGAGTCACTGTTTATTCAGGGTAAGGATCACTCACTGTGTAACTGTACAGAGTCACTGTCTATTCAGCAGGGTGAGGTTCACTCACTGTGTAACTGTACAGAGTCACTGTTTATTCAGCAGGGTGAGGATCACTCGCTGTGTAACTGTACAGAGTCACTGTTTATTCAGGGTGAGGATCACTCACTGTGTAACTGTACAGAGTCACTGTCTATTCAGCAGGGTGAGGATCACTCACTGTGTAACGGTACAGTCACTGTTTATTCAGGGTGAGGATCACTCGCTGTATAATTGTACAGGGTCACTGTTTATACAGGTTGAGGATCACTCACTGTGTAACTGTACAGAGTCACTGTTTATTCAGAGTGAGGGTCACTCACTGTGTAACGGTACAGAGTCACTGTTTATTCAGGGTGAGGATCACTCGCTGTGTAACTGTACAGAGTCACTGTTTATTCAGTGTGAGGATCACTCACTGTGTAACTGTACAGAGTCACTGTTTATTCAGGGTAAGGATCACTCACTGTGTAACTGTCAGAGTCACTGTTTATTCAGGGTGAGGATCACTCGCTGTATAATTGCACAGGGTCACTGTTTATACAGGTTGAGGATCACTCACTGTGTAACTGTACAGAGTCACTGTTTATTCAGAGTGAGGGTCACTCACTGTGTAACGGTACAGTCACTGTTTATTCAGGGTGAGGATCACTCACTGTGTAACTGTACAGAGTCACTGTTTATTCAGGGTAAGGATCACTCGCTGTGTAACTGTACAGTCACTGTTTATTCATGGTGAGGATCACTCGCTGTATAACTGTACAGAGTCACTGTTTATTCAGTGTGAGGATCACTCGCTGTGTAACTGTACAGTCACTGTTTATTCAGGGTAAGGATCACTCACTGTGTAACTGTACAGAGTCACTGTTTATTCAGAGTGAGGGTCACTCACTGTGTAACGGTACAGTCACTGTTTATTCAGGGTGAGGATCACTCGCTGTATAACTGTACAGGGTCACAGTTTATTCAGGGTGAGGATCACTCACTGTGTAACTGTACAGAGTCACTGTTTATTCAGGGTAAGGATCACTCGCTGTGTAACTGTACAGTCACTGTTTATTCATGGTGAGGATCACTCGCTGTATAACGGTACAGAGTCACTGTTTATTCAGTGTGAGGATCACTCGCTGTGTAACTGTACAGTCACTGTTTATTCAGAGTAAGGATCACTCACTGTGTAACTGTACAGAGTTACTGTTTATTCAGAGTGAGGGTCACTCACTGTGTAACGGTACAGTCACTGTTTATTCAGGGTGAGGGTCACTCGCTGTATAACTGTACAGGGGCACTGTTTATACAGGGTGAGGATCACTCACTGTGTAACTGTACAGAGTCACTGTTTATTCAGGGTGAGGATCACTCACTGTGTAACTGTACAGAGTCACTGTTTATTCATGGTGAGGATCACTCGCTGTATAACTGTACAGAGTCACTGTTTATTCAGTGTGAGGATTACTCGCTGTGTAACTGTACAGTCACTGTTTATTCAGGGTAAGGATCACTCACTGTGTAACTGTACAGAGTCACTGTTTAATCAGGGTGAGGATCACTCACTGTGTAACTGTACAGAGTCACTGTTTATTCAGGGTAAGGATCACTCACTGTAACTGTACAGAGTCACTGTTTATTCAGGGTGAGGATCACTCACTGTGTAACTGTACAGAGTCACTGTTTATTCAGGGTGAGGATCACTCACTGTGTAACTGTACAGAGTCACTGTTTATTCAGCAGGCTGAGGATCACTCGCTGTGTAACTGTACAGATTCACTGTCTATTCAGCAGGGTGAGGATCACTCACTGTGTAACTGTCAGAGTCACTGTTTATTCAGGGTGAGGATCACTCGCTGTATAATTGTACAGGGTCACTGTTTATACAGGTTGAGGATCACTCACTGTGTAACTGTACAGAGTCACTGTTTATTCAGAGTGAGGGTCACTCACTGTGTAACGGTACAGTCACTGTTTATTCAGGGTGAGGATCACTCACTGTGTAACTGTACAGAGTCACTGTTTATTCAGGGTAAGGATCACTCGCTGTGTAACTGTACAGTCACTGTTTATTCATGGTGAGGATCACTCGCTGTATAACTGTACAGAGTCACTGTTTATTCAGTGTGAGGATCACTCGCTGTGTAACTGTACAGTCACTGTTTATTCAGGGTACGGATCACTCACTGTGTAACTGTACAGAGTCACTGTTTATTCAGAGTGAGGGTCACTCACTGTGTAACGGTACAGTCACTGTTTATTCAGGGTGAGGATCACTCGCTGTATAACTGTACAGGGTCACAGTTTATTCAGGGTGAGGATCACTCACTGTGTAACTGTACAGAGTCACTGTTTATTCAGGGTAAGGATCACTCGCTGTGTAACTGTACAGTCACTGTTTATTCATGGTGAGGATCACTCGCTGTATAACGGTACAGAGTCACTGTTTATTCAGTGTGAGGATCACTCGCTGTGTAACTGTACAGTCACTGTTTATTCAGAGTAAGGATCACTCACTGTGTAACTGTACAGAGTTACTGTTTATTCAGAGTGAGGGTCACTCACTGTGTAACGGTACAGTCACTGTTTATTCAGGGTGAGGGTCACTCGCTGTATAACTGTACAGGGGCACTGTTTATACAGGGTGAGGATCACTCACTGTGTAACTGTACAGAGTCACTGTTTATTCAGGGTGAGGATCACTCACTGTGTAACTGTACAGAGTCACTGTTTATTCATGGTGAGGATCACTCGCTGTATAACTGTACAGAGTCACTGTTTATTCAGTGTGAGGATTACTCGCTGTGTAACTGTACAGTCACTGTTTATTCAGGGTAAGGATCACTCACTGTGTAACTGTACAGAGTCACTGTTTATTTAGGGTGAGGATCACTCACTGTGTAACTGTACAGAGTCACTGTTTAATCAGGGTGAGGATCACTCACGGTGTAACTGTACAGAGTCACTGTTTATTCAGGGTAAGGATCACTCACTGTAACTGTACAGAGTCACTGTTTATTCAGGGTGAGGATCACTCACTGTGTAACTGTACAGAGTCACTGTTTATTCAGGGTGAGGATCACTCACTGTGTAACTGTACAGAGTCACTGTTTATTCAGCAGGCTGAGGATCACTCGCTGTGTAACTGTACAGATTCACTGTCTATTCAGCAGGGTGAGGATCACTCACTGGGTAACTGTACAGAGTCACTGTTTATTCAGCAGGGTGAGGATCACTCGCTGTGTAACTGTACAGAGTCACTGTTTATTCAGGGTGAGGATCACTCACTGTGTAACTGTACAGAGTCACTGTTTTTTCAGGGTGAGGATCACTCACTGTGTAACTGTACAGAGTCACTGTTTATTCAGGGTGAGGATCACTCACTGTGTAACTGTACAGAGTCACTGTTTATTCAGCAGGGTGAGGATCACTCACTGTGTAACTGTACAGAGTCACTGTTTATTCAGGGTGAGGATCACTCACTGTGTAACTGTACAGAGTCACTGTTTATTCAGGGTAAGGTTCACTCACTGTGTAACTGTACAGAGTCACTGTTTATTCAGGGTAAGGATCACTCACTGTGTAACTGTACAGAGTCGATGTTTATTCAGCATAAGGATCACTCACTGTGTAACTGTACAGAGTCACTGTTTATTCAGTGTGAGGATCACTCACTGTGTAACTGTACAGAGTCACTGTTTATTCAGGGTGAGGATCACTCACTGTGTAACTGTACAGAGTCACTGTTTATTCAGGGTGAGGATCACTCACTGTGTAACTGTACAGAGTCACTGTTTATTCAGCAGGGTGAGGATCACTCGCTGTGTAACTGTACAGAGTCACTGTTTATTCAGGGTGAGGATCACTCACTGTGTAACTGTACAGAGTCACTGTTTATTCAGCAGGGTGAGGATCACTCACTGTGTAACTGTACAGAGTCACTGTTTATTCAGGGTGAGGATCACTCACTGTGTAACTGTACAGAATCACTGTTTATTCAGGGTGAGGATCACTCACTGAGTAACTGTACAGAGTCACTGTTTATTCAGGGTGAGGATCACTCACTGTGTAACTGTACAGAGTCACTGTTTATTCAGTGTGAGGATCACTCACTGTGTAACTGTACAGAGTCACTGTTTATTCAGGGTGAGGATCCCTCACTGTGTAACTGTACAGAGTCACTGTTTATTCAGGGAGAGGATCACTCACTGTGTAACTGTACAGAGTCACTGTTTATTCATGGTGAGGATCACTCGCTGTATAACAGTTCAGAGTCACTGTTTATTCAGTGTGAGGATTACTCGCTGTGTAACTGTACAGTCACTGTTTATTCAGGGTAAGGATCACTCACTGTGTAACTGTACAGAGTCACTGTTTATTTAGGGTGAGGATCACTCACTGTGTAACTGTACAGAGTCACTGTTTAATCAGGGTGAGGATCACTCACGGTGTAACTGTACAGTCACTGTTTATTCAGGGTAAGGATCACTCACTGTAACTGTACAGAGTCACTGTTTATTCAGGGTGAGGATCACTCACTGTGTAACTGTACAGAGTCACTGTTTATTCAGGGTGAGGATCACTCACTGTGTAACTGGACAGAGTCACTGTTTATTCAGGGTAAGGATCACTCACTGTGTAACTGTCAGAGTCACTGTTTATTCAGGGTACGGATCACTCACTGCGTAACTGTACAGAGTCACTGTTTATTCAGCAGGGTGAGGATCACTCACTGTGTAACTGTACAGAGTCACTGTTTATTCAGGGTAAGGATCACTCACTGTGTAACTGTACAGAGTCACTGTCTATTCAGCAGGGTGAGGTTCACTCACTGTGTAACTGTACAGAGTCACTGTTTATTCAGCAGGGTGAGGATCACTCGCTGTGTAACTGTACAGAGTCACTGTTTATTCAGGGTGAGGATCACTCACTGTGTAACTGTACAGAGTCACTGTCTATTCAGCAGGGTGAGGATCACTCACTGTGTAACGGTACAGTCACTGTTTATTCAGGGTGAGGATCACTCGCTGTACAATTGTACAGGGTCACTGTTTATACAGGTTGAGGATCACTCACTGTGTAACTGTACAGAGTCACTGTTTATTCAGAGTGAGGGTCACTCACTGTGTAACGGTACAGTCACTGTTTATTCAGGGTGAGGATCACTCGCTGTATAACTGTACAGGGTCACAGTTTATTCAGGGTGAGGATCACTCACTGTGTAACTGTACAGAGTCACTGTTTATTCAGGGTAAGGATCACTCGCTGTGTAACTGTACAGTCACTGTTTATTCATGGTGAGGATCACTCGCTGTATAACTGTACAGAGTCACTGTTTATTCAGTGTGAGGATCACTCGCTGTGTAACTGTACAGTCACTGTTTATTCAGGGTAAGGATCACTCACTGTGTAACTGTACAGAGTCACTGTTTATTCAGAGTGAGGGTCACTCACTGTGTAACGGTACAGTCACTGTTTATTCAGGGTGAGGGTCACTCGCTGTATAACTATACAGGGGCACTGTTTATACAGGGTGAGGATCACTCACTGTGTAACTGTACAGAGTCACTGTTTATTCAGGGTGAGGATCACTCACTGTGTAACTGTACAGAGTCACTGTTTATTCATGGTGAGGATCACTCGCTGTATAACTGTACAGAGTCACTGTTTATTCAGTGTGAGGATTACTCGCTGTGTAACTGTACAGTCACTGTTTATTCAGGGTAAGGATCACTCACTGTGTAACTGTACAGAGTCACTGTTTATTTAGGGTGAGGATCACTCACTGTGTAACCGTACAGAGTCAATGTTTATTCAGCATAAGGATCACTCATTGTGTAACTGTACAGAGTCACTGTTTATTCAGTGTGAGGATCACTCACTGTGTAACTGTACAGAGTCACTGTTTATTCAGGGTGAGGATCACTCGCTGTGTAACTGTACAGTCACTGTTAATTCATGGTGAGGATCACTCGCTGTATAACGGTACAGAGTCACTGTTTATTCAGTGTGAGGATCACTCGCTGTGTAACTGTACAGTCACTGTTTATTCAGAGTAAGGATCACTCACTGTGTAACTGTACAGAGTTACTGTTTATTCAGAGTGAGGGTCACTCACTGTGTAACGGTACAGTCACTGTTTATTCAGGGTGAGGGTCACTCGCTGTATAACTGTACTGGGGCACTGTTTATACAGGGTGAGGATCACTCACTGTGTAACTGTACAGAGTCACTGTTTATTCAGGGTAAGGTTCACTCACTGTGTAACTGTAGAGAGTCACTGTTTATTCAGGGTAAGGATCACTCACTGTGTAACCGTACAGAGTCAATGTTTATTCAGCATAAGGATCACTCATTGTGTAACTGTACAGAGTCACTGTTTATTCAGTGTGAGGATCACTCACTGTGTAACTGTACAGAGTCACTGTTTATTCAGGGTAAGGATCACTCGCTGTGTAACTGTACAGTCACTGTTTATTCATGGTGAGGATCACTCGCTGTATAACGGTACAGAGTCACTGTTTATTCAGTGTGAGGATCACTCGCTGTGTAACTGTACAGTCACTGTTTATTCAGAGTAAGGATCACTCACTGTGTAACTGTACAGAGTTACTGTTTATTCAGAGTGAGGGTCACTCACTGTGTAACGGTACAGTCACTGTTTATTCAGGGTGAGGGTCACTCGCTGTATAACTGTACAGGGGCACTGTTTATACAGGGTGAGGATCACTCACTGTGTAACTGTACAGAGTCACTGTTTATTCAGGGTAAGGATCACTCGCTGTATAACTGTACAGAGTCACTGTTTATTCAGTGTGAGGATTACTCGCTGTGTAACTGTACAGTCACTGTTTATTCAGGGTAAGGATCACTCACTGTGTAACTGTACAGAGTCACTGTTTATTTAGGGTGAGGATCACTCACTGTGTAACTGTACAGAGTCACTGTTTAATCAGGGTGAGGATCACTCACGGTGTAACTGTACAGAGTCACTGTTTATTCAGGGTAAGGATCACTCACTGTAACTGTACAGAGTCACTGTTTATTCAGGGTGAGGATCACTCACTGTGTAACTGTACAGAGTCACTGTTTATTCAGGGTGAGGATCACTCACTGTGTAACTGTACAGAGTCACTGTTTATTCAGCAGGGTGAGGATCACTCGCTGTGTAACTGTACAGATTCACTGTCTATTCAGCAGGGTGAGGATCACTCACTGTGTAACTGTACAGAGTCACTGTTTATTCAGCAGGGTGAGGATCACTCGCTGTGTAACTGTACAGAGTCACTGTTTATTCAGGGTGAGGATCACTCACTGTGTAACTGTACAGAGTCACTGTTTATTCAGGGTGAGGATCACTCACTGTGTAACTGTACAGAGTCACTGTTTATTCAGGGTGAGGATCACTCACTGTGTAACTGTACAGAGTCACTGTTTATTCAGCAGGGTGAGGATCACTCACTGTGTAACTGTACAGAGTCACTGTTTATTCAGTGTGAGGATCACTCACTGTGTAACTGTACAGAGTCACTGTTTATTCAGGGTAAGGTTCACTCACTGTGTAACTGTACAGAGTCACTGTTTATTCAGGGTAAGGATCACTCACTGTGTAACTGTACAGAGTCGATGTTTATTCAGCATAAGGATCACTCACTGTGTAACTGTACAGAGTCACTGTTTATTCAGTGTGAGGATCACTCACTGTGTAACTGTACAGAGTCACTGTTTATTCAGGGTGAGGATCACTCACTGTGTAACTGTACAGAGTCACTGTTTATTCAGGGTGAGGATCACTCACTGTGTAACTGTACAGAGTCACTGTTTATTCAGCAGGGTGAGGATCACTCGCTGTGTAACTGTACAGAGTCACTGTTTATTCAGGGTGAGGATCACTCACTGTGTAACTGTACAGAGTCACTGTCTATTCAGCAGGGTGAGGATCACTCACTGTGTAACGGTACAGTCACTGTTTATTCAGGGTGAGGATCACTCACTGTGTAACTGTACAGAGTCACTGTTTATTCAGTGTGAGGATCACTCACTGTGTAACTGTACAGAGTCACTGTTTATTCAGGGTGAGGATCACTCACTGTGTAACTGTACAGAGTCACTGTTTATTCAGCAGGGTGAGGATCACTCACTGTGTAACTGTACAGAGTCACTGTTTATTCAGGGTGAGGATCACTCACTGTGTAACTGTACAGAATCACTGTTTATTCAGGGTGAGGATCACTCACTGAGTAACTGTACAGAGTCACTGTTTATTCAGGGTGAGGATCACTCACTGTGTAACTGTACAGAGTCACTGTTTATTCAGTGTGAGGATCACTCACTGTGTAACTGTACAGAGTCACTGTTTATTCAGGGTGAGGATCCCTCACTGTGTAACTGTACAGAGTCACTGTTTATTCAGGGAGAGGATCACTCACTGTGTAACTGTACAGAGTCACTGTTTATTCATGGTGAGGATCACTCGCTGTATAACAGTTCAGAGTCACTGTTTATTCAGTGTGAGGATTACTCGCTGTGTAACTGTACAGTCACTGTTTATTCAGGGTAAGGATCACTCACTGTGTAACTGTACAGAGTCACTGTTTATTTAGGGTGAGGATCACTCACTGTGTAACTGTACAGAGTCACTGTTTAATCAGGGTGAGGATCACTCACGGTGTAACTGTACAGTCACTGTTTATTCAGGGTAAGGATCACTCACTGTAACTGTACAGAGTCACTGTTTATTCAGGGTGAGGATCACTCACTGTGTAACTGTACAGAGTCACTGTTTATTCAGGGTGAGGATCACTCACTGTGTAACTGTACAGAGTCACTGTTTATTCAGGGTAAGGATCACTCACTGTGTAACTGTCAGAGTCACTGTTTATTCAGGGTACGGATCACTCACTGCGTAACTGTACAGAATCACTGTTTATTCAGCAGGGTGAGGATCACTCACTGTGTAACTGTACAGAGTCACTGTTTATTCAGGGTAAGGATCACTCACTGTGTAACTGTACAGAGTCACTGTCTATTCAGCAGGGTGAGGTTCACTCACTGTGTAACTGTACAGAGTCACTGTTTATTCAGCAGGGTGAGGATCACTCGCTGTGTAACTGTACAGAGTCACTGTTTATTCAGGGTGAGGATCACTCACTGTGTAACTGTCAGAGTCACTGTTTATTCAGGGTACGGATCACTCACTGCGTAACTGTACAGAATCACTGTTTATTCAGCAGGGTGAGGATCACTCACTGTGTAACTGTACAGAGTCACTGTTTATTCAGGGTAAGGATCACTCACTGTGTAACTGTACAGAGTCACTGTCTATTCAGCAGGGTGAGGATCACTCACTGTGTAACGGTACAGTCACTGTTTATTCAGGGTGAGGATCACTCGCTGTACAATTGTACAGGGTCACTGTTTATACAGGTTGAGGATCACTCACTGTGTAACTGTACAGAGTCACTGTTTATTCAGAGTGAGGGTCACTCACTGTGTAACGGTACAGTCACTGTTTATTCAGGGTGAGGATCACTCGCTGTATAACTGTACAGGGTCACAGTTTATTCAGGGTGAGGATCACTCACTGTGTAACTGTACAGAGTCACTGTTTATTCAGGGTAAGGATCACTCGCTGTGTAACTGTACAGTCACTGTTTATTCATGGTGAGGATCACTCGCTGTATAACTGTACAGAGTCACTGTTTATTCAGTGTGAGGATCACTCGCTGTGTAACTGTACAGTCACTGTTTATTCAGGGTAAGGATCACTCACTGTGTAACTGTACAGAGTCACTGTTTATTCAGAGTGAGGGTCACTCACTGTGTAACAGTACAGTCACTGTTTATTCAGGGTGAGGATCACTCACTGTATAACTGTACAGAGTCACTGTTTATTCAGTGTGAGGATCACTCGCTGTGTAACTGTACAGTCACTGTTTATTCAGGGTAAGGATCACTCACTGTGTAACTGTACAGAGTCACTGTTTATTCAGAGTGAGGGTCACTCACTGTGTAACAGTACAGTCACTGTTTATTCAGGGTGAGGATCACTCACTGTGTAACTGTACAGAGTCACTGTTTATTTAGGGTGAGGATCACTCACTGTGTAACTGTACAGAGTCACTGTTTAATCAGGGTGAGGATCACTCACGGTGTAACTGTACAGTCACTGTTTATTCAGGGTAAGGATCACTCACTGTAACTGCACAGAGTCACTGTTTATTCAGGGTGAGGATCACTCACTGTGTAACTGTACAGAGTCACTGTTTATTCAGGGTGAGGATCACTCACTGTGTAACTGTACAGAGTCACTGTTTATTCAGGGTAAGGATCACTCACTGTGTAACTGTCAGAGTCACTGTTTATTCAGGGTACGGATCACTCACTGCGTAACTGTACAGAGTCACTGTTTATTCAGCAGGGTGAGGATCACTCACTGTGTAACTGTACAGAGTCACTGTTTATTCAGGGTAAGGATCACTCACTGTGTAACTGTACAGAGTCACTGTCTATTCAGCAGGGTGAGGTTCACTCACTGTGTAACTGTACAGAGTCACTGTTTATTCAGCAGGGTGAGGATCACTCGCTGTGTAACTGTACAGAGTCACTGTTTATTCAGGGTGAGGATCACTCACTGTGTAACTGTACAGAGTCACTGTCTATTCAGCAGGGTGAGGATCACTCACTGTGTAACGGTACAGTCACTGTTTATTCAGGGTGAGGATCACTCGCTGTACAATTGTACAGGGTCACTGTTTATACAGGTTGAGGATCACTCACTGTGTAACTGTACAGAGTCACTGTTTATTCAGAGTGAGGGTCACTCACTGTGTAACGGTACAGTCACTGTTTATTCAGGGTGAGGATCACTCGCTGTATAACTGTACAGGGTCACAGTTTATTCAGGGTGAGGATCACTCACTGTGTAACTGTACAGAGTCACTGTTTATTCAGGGTAAGGATCACTCGCTGTGTAACTGTACAGTCACTGTTTATTCATGGTGAGGATCACTCGCTGTATAACTGTACAGAGTCACTGTTTATTCAGTGTGAGGATCACTCGCTGTGTAACTGTACAGTCACTGTTTATTCAGGGTAAGGATCACTCACTGTGTAACTGTACAGAGTCACTGTTTATTCAGAGTGAGGGTCACTCACTGTGTAACAGTACAGTCACTGTTTATTCAGGGTGAGGATCACTCGCTGTATAACTGTACAGGGTCACAGTTTATTCAGGGTGAGGATCACTCACTGTGTAACTGTACAGAGTCACTGTTTATTCAGGGTAAGGATCACTCGCTGTGTAACTGTACAGTCACTGTTTATTCATGGTGAGGATCACTCGCTGTATAACTGTACAGAGTCAGTGTTCATTCAGTGTGAGGATCACTCGCTGTGTAACTGTACAGTCACTGTTTATTCAGGGTAAGGATCACTCACTGTGTAACTGTACAGAGTCACTGTTTATTCAGAGTGAGGGTCACTCACTGTGTAACGGTACAGTCACTGTTTATTCAGGGTGAGGGTCACTCGCTGTATAACTGTACAGGGGCACTGTTTATACAGGGTGAGGATCACTCACTGTGTAACTGTACAGAGTCACTGTTTATTCAGGGTGAGGATCACTCACTGTGTAACTGTACAGAGTCACTGTTTATTCATGGTGAGGATCACTCGCTGTATAACGGTACAGAGTCACTGTTTATTCAGTGTGAGGATCACTCGCTGTGTAACTGTACAGTCACTGTTTATTCAGAGTAAGGATCACTCACTGTGTAACTGTACAGAGTTACTGTTTATTCAGAGTGAGGGTCACTCACTGTGTAACGGTACAGTCACTGTTTATTCAGGGTGAGGGTCACTCGCTGTATAACTGTACAGGGGCACTGTTTATACAGGGTGAGGATCACTCACTGTGTAACTGTACAGAGTCACTGTTTATTCAGGGTAAGGTTCACTCACTGTGTAACTGTAGAGAGTCACTGTTTATTCAGGGTAAGGATCACTCACTGTGTAACCGTACAGAGTCAATGTTTATTCAGCATAAGGATCACTCATTGTGTAACTGTACAGAGTCACTGTTTATTCAGTGTGAGGATCACTCACTGTGTAACTGTACAGAGTCACTGTTTATTCAGGGTAAGGATCACTCGCTGTGTAACTGTACAGTCACTGTTTATTCATGGTGAGGATCACTCGCTGTATAACGGTACAGAGTCACTGTTTATTCAGTGTGAGGATCACTCGCTGTGTAACTGTACAGTCACTGTTTATTCAGAGTAAGGATCACTCACTGTGTAACTGTACAGAGTTACTGTTTATTCAGAGTGAGGGTCACTCACTGTGTAACGGTACAGTCACTGTTTATTCAGGGTGAGGGTCACTCGCTGTATAACTGTACAGGGGCACTGTTTATACAGGGTGAGGATCACTCACTGTGTAACTGTACAGAGTCACTGTTTATTCAGGGTAAGGATCACTCGCTGTATAACTGTACAGAGTCACTGTTTATTCAGTGTGAGGATTACTCGCTGTGTAACTGTACAGTCACTGTTTATTCAGGGTAAGGATCACTCACTGTGTAACTGTACAGAGTCACTGTTTATTTAGGGTGAGGATCACTCACTGTGTAACTGTACAGAGTCACTGTTTAATCAGGGTGAGGATCACTCACGGTGTAACTGTACAGAGTCACTGTTTATTCAGGGTAAGGATCACTCACTGTAACTGTACAGAGTCACTGTTTATTCAGGGTGAGGATCACTCACTGTGTAACTGTACAGAGTCACTGTTTATTCAGGGTGAGGATCACTCACTGTGTAACTGTACAGAGTCACTGTTTATTCAGCAGGGTGAGGATCACTCGCTGTGTAACTGTACAGATTCACTGTCTATTCAGCAGGGTGAGGATCACTCACTGTGTAACTGTACAGAGTCACTGTTTATTCAGCAGGGTGAGGATCACTCGCTGTGTAACTGTACAGAGTCACTGTTTATTCAGGGTGAGGATCACTCACTGTGTAACTGTACAGAGTCACTGTTTATTCAGGGTGAGGATCACTCACTGTGTAACTGTACAGAGTCACTGTTTATTCAGCAGGGTGAGGATCACTCACTGTGTAACTGTACAGAGTCACTGTTTATTCAGCAGGGTGAGGATCACTCACTGTGTAACTGTACAGAGTCACTGTTTATTCAGTGTGAGGATCACTCACTGTGTAACTGTACAGAGTCACTGTTTATTCAGGGTAAGGTTCACTCACTGTGTAACTGTACAGAGTCACTGTTTATTCAGGGTAAGGATCACTCACTGTGTAACTGTACAGAGTCGATGTTTATTCAGCATAAGGATCACTCACTGTGTAACTGTACAGAGTCACTGTTTATTCAGTGTGAGGATCACTCACTGTGTAACTGTACAGAGTCACTGTTTATTCAGGGTGAGGATCACTCACTGTGTAACTGTACAGAGTCACTGTTTATTCAGGGTGAGGATCACTCACTGTGTAACTGTACAGAGTCACTGTTTATTCAGCAGGGTGAGGATCACTCGCTGTGTAACTGTACAGAGTCACTGTTTATTCAGGGTGAGGATCACTCACTGTGTAACTGTACAGAGTCACTGTCTATTCAGCAGGGTGAGGATCACTCACTGTGTAACGGTACAGTCACTGTTTATTCAGGGTGAGGATCACTCACTGTGTAACTGTACAGAGTCACTGTTTATTCAGTGTGAGGATCACTCACTGTGTAACTGTACAGAGTCACTGTTTATTCAGGGTGAGGATCACTCACTGTGTAACTGTACAGAGTCACTGTTTATTCAGCAGGGTGAGGATCACTCACTGTGTAACTGTACAGAGTCACTGTTTATTCAGGGTGAGGATCACTCACTGTGTAACTGTACAGAATCACTGTTTATTCAGGGTGAGGATCACTCACTGAGTAACTGTACAGAGTCACTGTTTATTCAGGGTGAGGATCACTCACTGTGTAACTGTACAGAGTCACTGTTTATTCAGTGTGAGGATCACTCACTGTGTAACTGTACAGAGTCACTGTTTATTCAGGGTGAGGATCCCTCACTGTGTAACTGTACAGAGTCACTGTTTATTCAGGGAGAGGATCACTCACTGTGTAACTGTACAGAGTCACTGTTTATTCATGGTGAGGATCACTCGCTGTATAACAGTTCAGAGTCACTGTTTATTCAGTGTGAGGATTACTCGCTGTGTAACTGTACAGTCACTGTTTATTCAGGGTAAGGATCACTCACTGTGTAACTGTACAGAGTCACTGTTTATTTAGGGTGAGGATCACTCACTGTGTAACTGTACAGAGTCACTGTTTAATCAGGGTGAGGATCACTCACGGTGTAACTGTACAGTCACTGTTTATTCAGGGTAAGGATCACTCACTGTAACTGTACAGAGTCACTGTTTATTCAGGGTGAGGATCACTCACTGTGTAACTGTACAGAGTCACTGTTTATTCAGGGTGAGGATCACTCACTGTGTAACTGTACAGAGTCACTGTTTATTCAGGGTAAGGATCACTCACTGTGTAACTGTCAGAGTCACTGTTTATTCAGGGTACGGATCACTCACTGCGTAACTGTACAGAGTCACTGTTTATTCAGCAGGGTGAGGATCACTCACTGTGTAACTGTACAGAGTCACTGTTTATTCAGGGTAAGGATCACTCACTGTGTAACTGTACAGAGTCACTGTCTATTCAGCAGGGTGAGGTTCACTCACTGTGTAACTGTACAGAGTCACTGTTTATTCAGCAGGGTGAGGATCACTCGCTGTGTGACTGTACAGAGTCACTGTTTATTCAGGGTGAGGATCACTCACTGTGTAACTGTACAGAGTCACTGTCTATTCAGCAGGGTGAGGATCACTCACTGTGTAACGGTACAGTCACTGTTTATTCAGGGTGAGGATCACTCGCTGTACAATTGTACAGGGTCACTGTTTATACAGGTTGAGGATCACTCACTGTGTAACTGTACAGAGTCACTGTTTATTCAGAGTGAGGGTCACTCACTGTGTAACGGTACAGTCACTGTTTATTCAGGGTGAGGATCACTCGCTGTATAACTGTACAGGGTCACAGTTTATTCAGGGTGAGGATCACTCACTGTGTAACTGTACAGAGTCACTGTTTATTCAGGGTAAGGATCACTCGCTGTGTAACTGTACAGTCACTGTTTATTCATGGTGAGGATCACTCGCTGTATAACTGTACAGAGTCACTGTTTATTCAGTGTGAGGATCACTCGCTGTGTAACTGTACAGTCACTGTTTATTCAGGGTAAGGATCACTCACTGTGTAACTGTACAGAGTCACTGTTTATTCAGAGTGAGGGTCACTCACTGTGTAACAGTACAGTCACTGTTTATTCAGGGTGAGGATCACTCACTGTATAACTGTACAGAGTCACTGTTTATTCAGTGTGAGGATCACTCGCTGTGTAACTGTACAGTCACTGTTTATTCAGGGTAAGGATCACTCACTGTGTAACTGTACAGAGTCACTGTTTATTCAGAGTGAGGGTCACTCACTGTGTAACAGTACAGTCACTGTTTATTCAGGGTGAGGATCACTCACTGTGTAACTGTACAGAGTCACTGTTTATTTAGGGTGAGGATCACTCACTGTGTAACTGTACAGAGTCACTGTTTAATCAGGGTGAGGATCACTCACGGTGTAACTGTACAGTCACTGTTTATTCAGGGTAAGGATCACTCACTGTAACTGTACAGAGTCACTGTTTATTCAGGGTGAGGATCACTCACTGTGTAACTGTACAGAGTCACTGTTTATTCAGGGTGAGGATCACTCACTGTGTAACTGTACAGAGTCACTGTTTATTCAGCAGGGTGAGGATCACTCACTGTGTAACTGTACAGAGTCACTGTTTATTCAGGGTAAGGATCACTCACTGTGTAACTGTACAGAGTCACTGTCTATTCAGCAGGGTGAGGTTCACTCACTGTGTAACTGTACAGAGTCACTGTTTATTCAGCAGGGTGAGGATCACTCGCTGTGTAACTGTACAGAGTCACTGTTTATTCAGGGTGAGGATCACTCACTGTGTAACTGTACAGAGTCACTGTCTATTCGGCAGGGTGAGGATCACTCACTGTGTAACGGTACAGTCACTGTTTATTCAGGGTGAGGATCACTCGCTGTACAATTGTACAGGGTCACTGTTTATACAGGTTGAGGATCACTCACTGTGTAACTGTACAGAGTCACTGTTTATTCAGAGTGAGGGTCACTCACTGTGTAACGGTACAGTCACTGTTTATTCAGGGTGAGGATCACTCGCTGTATAACTGTACAGGGTCACAGTTTATTCAGGGTGAGGATCACTCACTGTGTAACTGTACAGAGTCACTGTTTATTCAGGGTAAGGATCACTCGCTGTGTAACTGTACAGTCACTGTTTATTCATGGTGAGGATCACTCGCTGTATAACTGTACAGTCACTGTTTATTCAGGGTAAGGATCACTCACTGTGTAACTGTACAGAGTCACTGTTTATTCAGAGTGAGGGTCACTCACTGTGTAACAGTACAGTCACTGTTTATTCAGGGTGAGGATCACTCGCTGTATAACTGTACAGGGTCACTGTTTATTCAGAGTGAGGGTCACTCACTGTGTAACAGTACAGTCACTGTTTATTCAGGGTGAGGATCACTCGCTGTATAACTGTACAGGGTCACAGTTTATTCAGGGTGAGGATCACTCACTGTGTAACTGTACAGAGTCACTGTTTATTCAGGGTAAGGATCACTCGCTGTGTAACTGTACAGTCACTGTTTATTCATGGTGAGGATCACTCGCTGTATAACTGTACAGAGTCACTGTTCATTCAGTGTGAGGATCACTCGCTGTGTAACTGTACAGTCACTGTTTATTCAGGGTAAGGATCACTCACTGTGTAACTGTACAGAGTCACTGTTTATTCAGAGTGAGGGTCACTCACTGTGTAACGGTACAGTCACTGTTTATTCAGGGTGAGGGTCACTCGCTGTATAACTGTACAGGGGCACTGTTTATACAGGGTGAGGATCACTCACTGTGTAACTGTACAGAGTCACTGTTTATTCAGGGTGAGGATCACTCACTGTGTAACTGTACAGAGTCACTGTTTATTCATGGTGAGGATCACTCGCTGTATAACTGTACAGAGTCACTGTTTATTCAGTGTGAGGATTACTCGCTGTGTAACTGTACAGTCACTGTTTATTCAGGGTAAGGATCACTCACTGTGTAACTGTACAGAGTCACTGTTTATTTAGGGTGAGGATCACTCACTGTGTAACTGTACAGAGTCACTGTTTAATCAGGGTGAGGATCACTCACGGTGTAACTGTACAGAGTCAGTGTTTATTCAGGGTAAGGATCACTCACTGTAACTGTACAGAGTCACTGTTTATTCAGGGTGAGGATCACTCACTGTGTAACTGTACAGAGTCACTGTTTATTCAGCAGGGTGAGGATCACTCGCTGTGTAACTGTACAGAGTCACTGTTTATTCAGCAGCGTGAGGATCACTCGCTGTGTAACTGTACAGAGTCACTGTTTATTCAGGGTGAGGATCACTCACTGTGTAACTGTACAGTCACTGTCTATTCAGCAGGGTGAGGATCACTCACTGTGTAACTGTACAGAGTCACTATTTATTCAGCAGGGTGAGGATCACTCGCTGTGTAACTGTACAGAGTCACTGTTTATTCAGGGTGAGGATCACTCACTGTGTAACTGTACAGAGTCACTGTTTATTCAGGGTAAGGTTCACTCACTGTGTAACTGTACAGAGTCACTGTTTATTCAGGGTAAGGATCACTCACTGTGTAACCGTACAGAGTCAATGTTTATTCAGCATAAGGATCACTCATTGTGTAACTGTACAGAGTCACTGTTTATTCAGTGTGAGGATCACTCACTGTGTAACTGTACAGAGTCACTGTTTATTCAGGGTGAGGATCACTCACTGTGTAACTGTACAGAGTCACTGTTTATTCAGCAGGGTGAGGATCACTCACTGTGTAACTGTACAGAGTCACTTTATTCAGGGTGAGGATCACTCACTGTGTAACTGTACAGAATCACTGTTTATTCAGGGTGAGGATCACTCACTGAGTAACTGTACAGAGTCACTGTTTATTCAGGGTGAGGATCACTCACTGTGTAACTGTACAGAGTCACTGTTTATTCAGTGTGAGGATCACTCACTGTGTAACTGTACAGAGTCACAAATGGGAACCGGATTTGTAGTCCAGCAACTAAGGTAGCCGATATTCAGGACGCCAAAGCATGTAATGAGGCAGTGGGGAAGGGAACACTGACAAAGGAGAGTATTTGCAGGCACGGAGATGGGTTGAAGTGTGTATACTTCAACGCAAGAAGCATCAGGAATAAGGTGGGTGAACTTAAGGCATGGATCGGTACTTGGGACTACGATGTGGTGGCCATCACGGAAACTTGGATAGAAGAGGGGCAGAAATGGTTGTTGGAGGTCCCTGGGTATAGATGTTTCAATAAGATTAGGGAGGGTGGTAAAAGAGGTGGGGGGGTAGCATTATTAATTAGAGATAGTATAACAGCTGCAGAAAGGCAGTTCGAGGAGTATCACCCTATTGAGGTAGTATGGGTTGAAGTCAGAAATAGGAAAGGAGCAGTCACCTTGTTAGGAGTTTTCTATAGGCCCCCCAATAGTAGCAGAGATGTGGAGGAACAGATTGGGAAACAGATTTTGGAAAGGTGCAGAAGTCATAGGGTAGTAGTCATGGGCGACTTTAACTTCCCAAATATTGAGTGGAAACTCTTTAGATCAAATAGTTTGGATGGGGTGGTGTTTGTGCAGTGTGTCCAGGAAGCTTTTCTAACACAGTATGTAGATTGTCCAACCAGAGGAGGGGCAATATTAGATTTAGTACTGGGTAATGAACCAGGGCAAGTGATAGATTTGTTAGTGGGGGAGCATTTTGGAGATAGTGACCACAATTCTGTGACTTTCACTTTAGTAATGGAGAGGGATAGGTACGTGCAACAGGGCAAGGTTTACAATTGGGGGAAGGGTAAATACGATGTTGTCAGACAAGAATTGAAGTGCATAAGTTGGGAACATAGGCTGGCAGGGAAGGACACAAGTGAAATGTGGAACTTGTTCAAGGAACAGGTGCTACGTGTCCTTGATATGTATGTCCCTGTCAGGCAGGGAAGAGATGGTCGAGTGAGGGAACCATGGTTGACAAGAGAGGTTGAATGTCTTGTTAAGAGGAAAAAGGAGACTTATGTAAGGCTGAGGAAACAAGGTTCAGACAGGGCATTGGAGGGATACAAGATAGCCAGGAGGGAACTGAAGAAAGGGATTAGGAGAGCTAAGAGAGGGCATGAACAATCTTTGGCGGGTAGGATCAAGGAAAACCCCAAGGCCTTTTACACATATGTGAGAAATATGAGAATGACTAGAGCGAGGGTAGGTCCGATCAAGGACAGTAGCGGGAGATTGTGTATTGAGTCTGAAGAGATAGGAGAGGTCTTGAATGAGTACTTTTCTTCTGTATTTACAAATGAGAGGGGCGATATTGTTGGAGAGGACAGTGTGAAACAGATTGGTAAGCTCGAGGAAATACTTGTTAGGAAGGAAGATGTGTTGGGCATTTTGAAAAACTTGAGGATAGACAAGAGCCCCGGGCCTGACGGGATATATCCAAGGATTCTATGGGAAGCAAGAGATGAAATTGCAGAGCCGTTGGCAATTATCTTTTCGTCCTCACTGTCAACAGGGGTGGTACCAGGGGATTGGAGAGTGGCGAATGTCGTGCCCCTGTTCAAAAAAGGAACTAGGGATAACCCTGGGAATTACAGGCCAGTTAGTCTTACTTCGGTGGTAGGCAAAGTAATGGAAAGGGTACTGAAGGATAGGATTTCTGAGCATCTGGAAAGACACTGCTTGATTAGGGATAGTCAGCACGGATTTGTGAGGGGTAGGTCTTGCCTTACAAATCTTATTGAATTCTTTGAGGAGGTGACCAAGCATGTGGATGAAGGTAAAGCAGTGGATGTAGTGTACATGGATTTTAGTAAGGCATTTGATAAAGTTCCCCATGGTAGGCTTCTGCACAAAGTAAGGAGGCATGGGATAGTGGGAAATTTGGCCAGTTGGATAACGAACTGGCTAACCGATAGAAGTCAGAGAGTGGTGGTGGATGGCAAATATTCAGCCTGGATCCCAGTTACCAGTGGTGTACCGCAGGGATCAGTTCTGGGTCCTCTGCTGTTTGTGATTTTCATTAATGACTTGGATGAGGGAGTTGAAGGGTGGGTCAGTAAATTTGCAGACGATACGAAGATTGGTGGAGTTGTGGATAGTAAGGAGGGCTGTTGTCGGCTGCAAAGAGACATAGATAGGATGCAGAGCTGGGCTGAGAAGTGGCAGATGGAGTTTAACCCTGAAAAGTGTGAGGTTGTCCATTTTGGAAGGACAAATATGAATGCGGAATACAGGGTTAACGGTAGAGTTCTTGGCATTGTGGAGGAGCAGAGAGACCTTGGGGTCTATGTTCATACATCTTTGAAAGTTGCCACTCAAGTGGATAGAGCTGTGAAGAAGGCCTATGGTGTGCTCGCGTTCATTAACAGAGGGATTGAATTTAAGAGCCGTGAGGTGATGATGCAGCTGTACAAAACTTTGGTAAGGCCACATTTGGAGTACTGTGTACAGTTCTGGTCGCCTCATTTTAGGAAGGATGTGGAAGCTCTGGAAAAGGTGCAAAGAAGATTTACCAGGATGTTGCCTGGAATGGAGAGTAGGTCTTACGAGGAAAGGTTGAGGGTGCTAGGCCTTTTCTCATTAGAGCGGAGAAGGATGAGGGGCGACTTGATAGAGGTTTATAAGATGATCAGGGGAATAGATAGAGTAGACAGTCAGAGACTTTTTCCCCAGGTGGAACACACCATTACAAGGGGACATAAATTTAAGGTGAAAGGTGGAAGATATAGGAGGGATATCAGAGGTAGGTTCTTTACCCAGAGAGTAGTGGGGGCATGGAATGCACTGCCTGTGGAAGTAGTTGAGTCGGAAACATTAGGGACCTTCAAGCAGCTGTTGGATAGGTACATGGATTACGGGAAAATGATATAGTGTAGATTTATTTGTTCTTAAGGGCAGCACGGTAGCATTGTGGATAGCACAATTGCTTCACAGATCCATGGTCCCAGGTTCGATTCCGGCTTGGGTCATTGTCTGTGCGGAGTCTGCACGTCCTCCCCGTGTCTGCGTGGGTTTCCTCCGGGTGCTCCGGTTTCCTCCCACAGTCCAAAGATGTGCGGGTTAGGTGAATTGGCCAATGATAAATTGCCCTTAATGTCCAAATTGCCCTTGGTGTTGGGTGGAGGTGTTGAGTTTGGGTAGGGTGCTCTTTCCAAGAGCTGGTGCAGACTCGGGGGGCCGAATGGCCTCCTTCTGCACTGTAAATTCAATGATAATCTATGATTAATCTAGGACAAAGGTTCGGCACAACATCGTGGGCCGAAGGGCCTGTTCTGTGCTGTATTTTCTATGTTCTATGTTCTATGTTCTATGTTTATTCAGGGTGAGGATCCCTCACTGTGTAACTGTACAGAGTCACTGTTTATTCATGGTGAGGATCACTCGCTGTATAACAGTTCAGAGTCACTGTTTATTCAGTGTGAGGATTACTCGCTGTGTAACTGTACAGTCACTGTTTATTCAGGGTAAGGATCACTCACTGTGTAACTGTACAGAGTCACTGTTTATTTAGGGTGAGGATCACTCACTGTGTAACTGTACAGAGTCACTGTTTAATCAGGGTGAGGATCACTCACGGTGTAACTGTACAGTCACTGTTTATTCAGGGTAAGGATCACTCACTGTAACTGTACAGAGTCACTGTTTATTCAGGATGAGGATCACTCACTGCGTAACTGTACAGAGTCACTGTTTATTCAGCAGGGTGAGGATCACTCACTGTGTAACTGTACAGAGTCACTGTTTATTCAGGGTAAGGATCACTCACTGTGTAACTGTACAGAGTCACTGTCTATTCAGCAGGGTGAGGTTCACTCACTGTGTAACTGTACAGAGTCACTGTTTATTCAGCAGGGTGAGGATCACTCGCTGTGTAACTGTACAGAGTCACTGTTTATTCAGGGTGAGGATCACTCACTGTGTAACTGTACAGAGTCACTGTCTATTCAGCAGGGTGAGGATCACTCACTGTGTAACGGTACAGTCACTGTTTATTCAGGGTGAGGATCACTCGCTGTATAATTGTACAGGGTCACTGTTTATACAGGTTGAGGATCACTCACTGTGTAACTGTACAGAGTCACTGTTTATTCTGAGTGAGGGTCACTCACTGTGTAACGGTACAGAGTCACTGTTTATTCAGGGTGAGGATCACTCGCTGTGTAACTGTACAGAGTCACTGTTTATTCAGGGTGAGGATCACTCACTGTGTAACTGTACAGAGTCACTGTTTATTCAGGGTAAGGATCACTCACTGTGTAACTGTCAGAGTCACTGTTTATTCAGGGTGAGGATCACTCGCTGTATAATTGTACAGGGTCACTGTTTATACAGGTTGAGGATCACTCACTGTGTAACTGTACAGAGTCACTGTTTATTCAGAGTGAGGGTCACTCACTGTGTAACGGTACAGTCACTGTTTATTCAGGGTGAGGATCACTCACTGTGTAACTGTACAGAGTCACTGTTTATTCAGGGTAAGGATCACTCGCTGTGTAACTGTACAGTCACTGTTTATTCATGGTGAGGATCACTCGCTGTATAACTGTACAGAGTCACTGTTTATTCAGTGTGAGGATCACTCGCTGTGTAACTGTACAGTCACTGTTTATTCAGGGTAAGGATCACTCACTGTGTAACTGTACAGAGTCACTGTTTATTCAGAGTGAGGGTCACTCACTGTGTAACGGTACAGTCACTGTTTATTCAGGGTGAGGATCACTCGCTGTATAACTGTACAGGGTCACAGTTTATTCAGGGTGAGGATCACTCACTGTGTAACTGTACAGAGTCACTGTTTATTCAGGGTAAGGATCACTCGCTGTGTAACTGTACAGTCACTGTTTATTCATGGTGAGGATCACTCGCTGTATAACGGTACAGAGTCACTGTTTATTCAGTGTGAGGATCACTCGCTGTGTAACTGTACAGTCACTGTTTATTCAGAGTAAGGATCACTCACTGTGTAACTGTACAGAGTTACTGTTTATTCAGAGTGAGGGTCACTCACTGTGTAACGGTACAGGCACTGTTTATTCAGGGTGAGGGTCACTCGCTGTATAACTGTACAGGGGCACTGTTTATACAGGGTGAGGATCACTCACTGTGTAACTGTACAGAGTCACTGTTTATTCAGGGTGAGGATCACTCACTGTGTAACTGTACAGAGTCACTGTTTATTCATGGTGAGGATCACTCGCTGTATAACTGTACAGAGTCACTGTTTATTCAGTGTGAGGATTACTCGCTGTGTAACTGTACAGTCACTGTTTATTCAGGGTAAGGATCACTCACTGTGGAACTGTACAGAGTCACTGTTTATTTAGGGTGAGGATCACTCACTGTGTAACTGTACAGAGTCACTGTTTAATCAGGGTGAGGATCACTCACGGTGTAACTGTACAGAGTCACTGTTTATTCAGGGTAAGGATCACTCACTGTAACTGTACAGAGTCACTGTTAATTCAGGGTGAGGATCACTCACTGTGTAACTGTACAGAGTCACTGTTTATTCAGGGTGAGGATTACTCACTGTGTAACTGTACAGAGTCACTGTTTATTCAGCAGGGTGAGGATCACTCGCTGTGTAACTGTACAGATTCACTGTCTATTCAGCAGGGTGAGGATCACTCACTGTGTAACTGTACAGAGTCACTGTTTATTCAGCAGGGTGAGGATCACTCGCTGTGTAACTGTACAGAGTCACTGTTTATTCAGGGTGAGGATCACTCACTGTGTAACTGTACAGAGTCACTGTTTATTCAGGGTGAGGATCACTCACTGTGTAACTGTACAGAGTCACTGTTTATTCAGGGTGAGGATCACTCACTGTGTAACTGTACAGAGTCACTGTTTATTCAGCAGGGTGAGGATCACTCACTGTGTAACTGTACAGAGTCACTGTTTATTCAGGGTGAGGATCACTCACTGTGTAACTGTACAGAGTCACTGTTTATTCAGGGTAAGGTTCACTCACTGTGTAACTGTACAGAGTCACTGTTTATTCAGGGTAAGGATTACTCACTGTGTAACTGTACAGAGTCGATGTTTATTCAGCATAAGGATCACTCACTGTGTAACTGTACAGAGTCACTGTTTATTCAGTGTGAGGATCACTCACTGTGTAACTGTACAGAGTCACTGTTTATTCAGGGTGAGGATCACTCACTGTGTAACTGTACAGAGTCACTGTTTAGTCAGGGTGAGGATCATTCACTGTGTAACTGTACAGAGTCACTGTTTATTCAGCAGGGTGAGGATCACTCGCTGTGTAACTGTACAGAGTCACTGTTTATTCAGGGTGAGGATCACTCACTGTGTAACTGTACAGAGTCACTGTCTATTCAGCAGGGTGAGGATCACTCACTGTGTAACGGTACAGTCACTGTTTATTCAGGGTGAGGATCACTCACTGTGTAACTGTACAGAGTCACTGTTTATTCAGTGTGAGGATCACTCACTGTGTAACTGTACAGAGTCACTGTTTATTCAGGGTGAGGATCACTCACTGTGTAACTGTACAGAGTCACTGTTTATTCAGCAGGGTGAGGATCACTCACTGTGTAACTGTACAGAGTCACTGTTTATTCAGGGTGAGGATCACTCACTGTGTAACTGTACAGAATCACTGTTTATTCAGGGTGAGGATCACTCACTGAGTAACTGTACAGAGTCACTGTTTATTCAGGGTGAGGATCACTCACTGTGTAACTGTACAGAGTCACTGTTTATTCAGTGTGAGGATCACTCACTGTGTAACTGTACAGAGTCACTGTTTATTCAGGGTGAGGATCCCTCACTGTGTAACTGTACAGAGTCACTGTTTATTCAGGGAGAGGATCACTCACTGTGTAACTGTACAGAGTCACTGTTTATTCATGGTGAGGATCACTCGCTGTATAACAGTTCAGAGTCACTGTTTATTCAGTGTGAGGATTACTCGCTGTGTAACTGTACAGTCACTGTTTATTCAGGGTAAGGATCACTCACTGTGTAACTGTACAGAGTCACTGTTTATTTAGGGTGAGGATCACTCACTGTGTAACTGTACAGAGTCACTGTTTAATCAGGGTGAGGATCACTCACGGTGTAACTGTACAGTCACTGTTTATTCAGGGTAAGGATCACTCACTGTAACTGTACAGAGTCACTGTTTATTTAGGGTGAGGATCACTCACTGTGTAACTGTACAGAGTCACTGTTTATTCAGGGTGAGGATCACTCACTGTGTAACTGTACAGAGTCACTGTTTATTCAGGGTAAGGATCACTCACTGTGTAACTGTCAGAGTCACTGTTTATTCAGGGTACGGATCACTCACTGCGTAACTGTACAGAGTCACTGTTTATTCAGCAGGGTGAGGATCACTCACTGTGTAACTGTACAGAGTCACTGTTTATTCAGGGTAAGGATCACTCACTGTGTAACTGTACAGAGTCACTGTCTATTCAGCAGGGTGAGGTTCACTCACTGTGTAACTGTACAGAGTCACTGTTTATTCAGCAGGGTGAGGATTACTCGCTGTGTAACTGTACAGAGTCACTGTTTATTCAGGGTGAGGATCACTCACTGTGTAACTGTACAGAGTCACTGTCTATTCAGCAGGGTGAGGATCACTCACTGTGTAACGGTACAGTCACTGTTTATTCAGGGTGAGGATCACTCGCTGTACAATTGTACAGGGTCACTGTTTATACAGGTTGAGGATCACTCACTGTGTAACTGTACAGAGTCACTGTTTTTTCAGAGTGAGGGTCACTCACTGTGTAACGGTACAGTCACTGTTTATTCAGGGTGAGGGTCACTCGCTGTATAACTGTACAGGGGCACTGTTTATACAGGGTGAGGATCACTCACTGTGTAACTGTACAGAGTCACTGTTTATTCAGGGTGAGGATCACTCACTGTGTAACTGTACAGAGTCACTGTTTATTCATGGTGAGGATCACTCGCTGTATAACTGTACAGAGTCACTGTTTATTCAGTGTGAGGATTACTCGCTGTGTAACTGTACAGTCACTGTTTATTCAGGGTAAGGATCACTCACTGTGTAACTGTACAGAGTCACTGTTTATTTAGGGTGAGGATCACTCACTGTGTAACTGTACAGAGTCACTGTTTAATCAGGGTGAGGATCACTCACGGTGTAACTGTACAGAGTCACTGTTTATTCAGAGTAAGGATCACTCACTGTAACTGTACAGAGTCACTGTTAATTCAGGGTGAGGATCACTCACTGTGTAACTGTACAGAGTCACTGTTTATTCAGGGTGAGGATCACTCACTGTGTAACTGTACAGAGTCACTGTTTATTCAGCAGGGTGAGGATCACTCGCTGTGTAACTGTGCAGATTCACTGTCTATTCAGCAGGGTGAGGATCACTCACTGTGTAACTGTACAGAGTCACTGTTTATTCAGCAGGGTGAGGATCACTCGCTGTGTAACTGTACAGAGTCACTGTTTATTCAGGGTGAGGATCACTCACTGTGTAACTGTACAGAGTCACTGTTTATTCAGGGTGAGGATCACTCACTGTGTAACTGTACAGAGTCACTGTTTATTCAGGGTGAGGATCACTCACTGTGTAACTGTACAGAGTCACTGTTTGTTCAGCAGGGTGAGGATCACTCACTGTGTAACTGTACAGAATCACTGTTTATTCAGGGTGAGGATCACTCACTGTGTAACTGTACAGAGTCACTGTTTATTCAGGGTAAGGTTCACTCACTGTGTAACTGTACAGAGTCACTGTTTATTCAGGGTAAGGATCACTCACTGTGTAACTGTACAGAGTCGATGTTTATTCAGCATAAGGATCACTCACTGTGTAACTGTACAGAGTCACTGTTTATTCAGTGTGAGGATCACTCACTGTGTAACTGTACAGAGTCACTGTTTATTCAGGGTGAGGATCACTCACTGTGTAACTGTACAGAGTCACTGTTTAGTCAGGGTGAGGATCATTCACTGTGTAACTGTACAGAGTCACTGTTTATTCAGCAGGGTGAGGATCACTCGCTGTGTAACTGTACAGAGTCACTGTTTATTCAGGGTGAGGATCACTCACTGTGTAACTGTACAGAGTCACTGTCTATTCAGCAGGGTGAGGATCACTCACTGTGTAACGGTACAGTCACTGTTTATTCAGGGTGAGGATCACTCACTGTGTAACTGTACAGAGTCACTGTTTATTCAGTGTGAGGATCACTCACTGTGTAACTGTACAGAGTCACTGTTTATTCAGGGTGAGGATCACTCACTGTGTAACTGTACAGAGTCACTGTTTATTCAGCAGGGTGAGGATCACTCACTGTGTAACTGTCCAGAGTCACTGTTTATTCAGGGTGAGGATCACTCACTGTGTAACTGTACAGAATCACTGTTTATTCAGGGTGAGGATCACTCACTGAGTAACTGTACAGAGTCACTGTTTATTCAGGGTGAGGATCACTCACTGTGTAACTGTACAGAGTCACTGTTTATTCAGTGTGAGGATCACTCACTGTGTAACTGTACAGAGTCACTGTTTATTCAGGGTGAGGATCCCTCACTGTGTAACTGTACAGAGTCACTGTTTATTCAGGGAGAGGATCACTCACTGTGTAACTGTACAGAGTCACTGTTTATTCATGGTGAGGATCACTCGCTGTATAACAGTTCAGAGTCACTGTTTATTCAGTGTGAGGATTACTCGCTGTGTAACTGTACAGTCACTGTTTATTCAGGGTAAGGATCACTCACTGTGTAACTGTACAGAGTCACTGTTTATTTAGGGTGAGGATCACTCACTGTGTAACTGTACAGAGTCACTGTTTAATCAGGGTGAGGATCACTCACGGTGTAACTGTACAGTCACTGTTTATTCAGGGTAAGGATCACTCACTGTAACTGTACAGAGTCACTGTTTATTCAGGGTGAGGATCACTCACTGTGTAACTGTACAGAGTCACTGTTTATTCAGGGTGAGGATCACTCACTGTGTAACTGTACAGAGTCACTGTTTATTCAGGGTAAGGATCACTCACTGTGTAACTGTCAGAGTCACTGTTTATTCAGGGTACGGATCACTCACTGCGTAACTGTACAGAGTCACTGTTTATTCAGCAGGGTGAGGATCACTCACTGTGTAACTGTACAGAGTCACTGTCTATTCAGCAGGGTGAGGATCACTCACTGTGTAACGGTACAGTCACTGTTTATTCAGGGTGAGGATCACTCACTGTGTAACTGTACAGAGTCACTGTTTATTCAGTGTGAGGATCACTCACTGTGTAACTGTACAGAGTCACTGTTTATTCAGGGTGAGGATCACTCACTGTGTAACTGTACAGAGTCACTGTTTATTCAGCAGGGTGAGGATCACTCACTGTGTAACTGTCCAGAGTCACTGTTTATTCAGGGTGAGGATCACTCACTGTGTAACTGTACAGAATCACTGTTTATTCAGGGTGAGGATCACTCACTGAGTAACTGTACAGAGTCACTGTTTATTCAGGGTGAGGATCACTCACTGTGTAACTGTACAGAGTCACTGTTTATTCAGTGTGAGGATCACTCACTGTGTAACTGTACAGAGTCACTGTTTATTCAGGGTGAGGATCCCTCACTGTGTAACTGTACAGAGTCACTGTTTATTCAGGGAGAGGATCACTCACTGTGTAACTGTACAGAGTCACTGTTTATTCATGGTGAGGATCACTCGCTGTATAACAGTTCAGAGTCACTGTTTATTCAGTGTGAGGATTACTCGCTGTGTAACTGTACAGTCACTGTTTATTCAGGGTAAGGATCACTCACTGTGTAACTGTACAGAGTCACTGTTTATTTAGGGTGAGGATCACTCACTGTGTAACTGTACAGAGTCACTGTTTAATCAGGGTGAGGATCACTCACGGTGTAACTGTACAGTCACTGTTTATTCAGGGTAAGGATCACTCACTGTAACTGTACAGAGTCACTGTTTATTCAGGGTGAGGATCACTCACTGTGTAACTGTACAGAGTCACTGTTTATTCAGGGTGAGGATCACTCACTGTGTAACTGTACAGAGTCACTGTTTATTCAGGGTAAGGATCACTCACTGTGTAACTGTCAGAGTCACTGTTTATTCAGGGTACGGATCACTCACTGCGTAACTGTACAGAGTCACTGTTTATTCAGCAGGGTGAGGATCACTCACTGTGTAACTGTACAGAGTCACTGTTTATTCAGGGTAAGGATCACTCACTGTGTAACTGTACAGAGTCACTGTCTATTCAGCAGGGTGAGGTTCACTCACTGTGTAACTGTACAGAGTCACTGTTTATTCAGCAGGGTGAGGATCACTCGCTGTGTAACTGTACAGAGTCACTGTTTATTCAGGGTGAGGATCACTCACTGTGTAACTGTACAGAGTCACTGTCTATTCAGCAGGGTGAGGATCACTCACTGTGTAACGGTACAGTCACTGTTTATTCAGGGTGAGGATCACTCGCTGTACAATTGTACAGGGTCACTGTTTATACAGGTTGAGGATCACTCACTGTGTAACTGTACAGAGTCACTGTTTATTCAGAGTGAGGGTCACTCACTGTGTAACGGTACAGTCACTGTTTATTCAGGGTGAGGATCACTCGCTGTATAACTGTACAGGGTCACAGTTTATTCAGGGTGAGGATCACTCACTGTGTAACTGTACAGAGTCACTGTTTATTCAGGGTAAGGATCACTCGCTGTGTAACTGTACAGTCACTGTTTATTCATGGTGAGGATCACTCGCTGTATAACTGTACAGAGTCACTGTTTATTCAGTGTGAGGATCACTCGCTGTGTAACTGTACAGTCACTGTTTATTCAGGGTAAGGATCACTCACTGTGTAACTGTACAGAGTCACTGTTTATTCAGAGTGAGGTTCACTCACTGTGTAACAGTACAGTCACTGTTTATTCAGGGTGAGGATCACTCGCTGTATAACTGTACAGGGTCACAGTTTATTCAGGGTGAGGATCACTCACTGTGTAACTGTACAGAGTCACTGTTTATTCAGGGTAAGGATCACTCGCTGTGTAACTGTACAGTCACTGTTTATTCATGGTGAGGATCACTCGCTGTATAACTGTACAGAGTCACTGTTTATTCAGTGTGAGGATCACTCGCTGTGTAACTGTACAGTCACTGTTTATTCAGGGTAAGGATCACTCTCTGTGTAACTGTACAGAGTCACTGTTTATTCAGAGTGAGGGTCACTCACTGTGTAACGGTACAGTCACTGTTTATTCAGGGTGAGGGTCACTCGCTGTATAACTGTACAGGGGCACTGTTTATACAGGGTGAGGATCACTCACTGTGTAACTGTACAGAGTCACTGTTTATTCAGGGTGAGGATCACTCACTGTGTAACTGTACAGAGTCACTGTTTATTCATGGTGAGGATCACTCGCTGTATAACTGTACAGAGTCACTGTTTATTCAGTGTGAGGATTACTCGCTGTGTAACTGTACAGTCACTGTTTATTCAGGGTAAGGATCACTCACTGTGTAACTGTACAGAGTCACTGTTTATTTAGGGTGAGGATCACTCACTGTGTAACTGTACAGAGTCACTGTTTAATCAGGATGAGGATCACTCACGGTGTAACTGTACAGAGTCACTGTTTATTCAGGGTAAGGATCACTCACTGTAACTGTACAGAGTCACTGTTTATTCAGGGTGAGGATCACTCACTGTGTAACTGTACAGAGTCACTGTTTATTCAGGGTGAGGATCACTCACTGTGTAACTGTACAGAGTCACTGTTTATTCAGGGTAAGGATCACTCACTGTGTAACTGTCAGAGTCACTGTTTATTCAGGGTACGGATCACTCACTGCGTAACTGTACAGAGTCACTGTTTATTCAGCAGGGTGAGGATCACTCACTGTGTAACTGTACAGAGTCACTGTTTATTCAGGGTAAGGATCACTCACTGTGTAACTGTACAGAGTCACTGTCTATTCAGCAGGGTGAGGTTCACTCACTGTGTAACTGTACAGAGTCACTGTTTATTCAGCAGGGTGAGGATCACTCGCTGTGTAACTGTACAGAGTCACTGTTTATTCAGGGTGAGGATCACTCACTGTGTAACTGTACAGAGTCACTGTCTATTCAGCAGGGTGAGGATCACTCACTGTGTAACGGTACAGTCACTGTTTATTCAGGGTGAGGATCACTCGCTGTACAATTGTACAGGGTCACTGTTTATACAGGTTGAGGATCACTCACTGTGTAACTGTACAGAGTCACTGTTTATTCAGAGTGAGGGTCACTCACTGTGTAACGGTACAGTCACTGTTTATTCAGGGTGAGGGTCACTCGCTGTATAACTGTACAGGGGCACTGTTTATACAGGGTGAGGATCACTCACTGTGTAACTGTACAGAGTCACTGTTTATTCAGGGTGAGGATCACTCACTGTGTAACTGTACAGAGTCACTGTTTATTCATGGTGAGGATCACTCGCTGTATAACTGTACAGAGTCACTGTTTATTCAGTGTGAGGATTACTCGCTGTGTAACTGTACAGTCACTGTTTATTCAGGGTAAGGATCACTCACTGTGTAACTGTACAGAGTCACTGTTTATTTAGGGTGAGGATCACTCACTGTGTAACTGTACAGAGTCACTGTTTAATCAGGGTGAGGATCACTCACGGTGTAACTGTACAGAGTCACTGTTTATTCAGGGTAAGGATCACTCACTGTAACTGTACAGAGTCACTGTTAATTCAGGGTGAGGATCACTCACTGTGTAACTGTACAGAGTCACTGTTTATTCAGGGTGAGGATCACTCACTGTGTAACTGTACAGAGTCACTGTTTATTCAGCAGGGTGAGGATCACTCGCTGTGTAACTGTACAGATTCACTGTCTATTCAGCAGGGTGAGGATCACTCACTGTGTAACTGTACAGAGTCACAGTTTATTCAGCAGGGTGAGGATCACTCGCTGTGTAACTGTACAGAGTCACTGTTTATTCAGGGTGAGGATCACTCACTGTGTAACTGTACAGAGTCACTGTTTATTCAGGGTGAGGATCACGCACTGTGTAACTGTACAGAGTCACTGTTTATTCAGGGTGAGGATCACTCACTGTGTAACTGTACAGAGTCACTGTTTATTCAGCAGGGTGAGGATCACTCACTGTGTAACTGTACAGAGTCACTGTTTATTCAGGGTGAGGATCACTCACGGTGTAACTGTACAGAGTCTCTGTTTATTCAGGGTAAGGTTCACTCACTGTGTAACTGTACAGAGTCACTGTTTATTCAGGGTAAGGATCACTCACTGTGTAACTGTACAGAGTCGATGTTTATTCAGCATAAGGATCACTCACTGTGTAACTGTACAGAGTCACTGTTTATTCAGTGTGAGGATCACTCACTGTGTAACTGTACAGAGTCACTGTTTATTCAGCATAAGGATCACTCACTGTGTAACTGTACAGAGTCACTGTTTAGTCAGGGTGAGGATCATTCACTGTGTAACTGTACAGAGTCACTGTTTATTCAGCAGGGTGAGGATCACTCGCTGTGTAACTGTACAGAGTCACTGTTTATTCAGGGTGAGGATCACTCACTGTGTAACTGTACAGAGTCACTGTGTATTCAGCAGGGTGAGGATCACTCACTGTGTAACGGTACAGTCACTGTTTATTCAGGGTGAGGATCACTCACTGTGTAACTGTACAGAGTCACTGTTTATTCAGTGTGAGGATCACTCACTGTGTAACTGTACAGAGTCACTGTTTATTCAGGGTGAGGATCACTCACTGTGTAACTGTACAGAATCACTGTTTATTCAGGGTGAGGATCACTCACTGAGTAACTGTACAGAGTCACTGTTTATTCAGGGTGAGGATCACTCACTGTGTAACTGTACAGAGTCACTGTTTATTCAGTGTGAGGATCACTCACTGTGTAACTGTACAGAGTCACTGTTGATTCAGGGTGAGGATCCCTCACTGTGTAACTGTACAGAGTCACTGTTTATTCAGGGAGAGGATCACTCACTGTGTAACTGTACAGAGTCACTGTTTATTCATGGTGAGGATCACTCGCTGTATAACAGTTCAGAGTCACTGTTTATTCAGTGTGAGGATTACTCGCTGTGTAACTGTACAGTCACTGTTTATTCAGGGTAAGGATCACTCACTGTGTAACTGTACAGAGTCACTGTTTATTTAGGGTGAGGATCACTCACTGTGTAACTGTACAGAGTCACTGTTTAATCAGGGTGAGGATCACTCACGGTGTAACTGTACAGTCACTGTTTATTCAGGGTAAGGATCACTCACTGTAACTGTACAGAGTCACTGTTTATTCAGGGTGAGGATCACTCACTGTGTAACTGTACAGAGTCACTGTTTATTCAGGGTGAGGATCACTCACTGTGTAACTGTACAGAGTCACTGTTTATTCAGGGTAAGGATCACTCACTGTGTAACTGTCAGAGTCACTGTTTATTCAGGGTACGGATCACTCACTGCGTAACTGTACAGAGTCACTGTTTATTCAGCAGGGTGAGGATCACTCACTGTGTAACTGTACAGAGTCACTGTTTATTCAGGGTAAGGATCACTCACTGTGTAACTGTACAGAGTCACTGTCTATTCAGCAGGGTGAGGTTCACTCACTGTGTAACTGTACAGAGTCACTGTTTATTCAGCAGGGTGAGGATCACTCGCTGTGTAACTGTACAGAGTCACTGTTTATTCAGGGTGAGGATCACTCACTGTGTAACTGTACAGAGTCACTGTCTATTCAGCAGGGTGAGGATCACTCACTGTGTAACGGTACAGTCACTGTTTATTCAGGGTGAGGATCACTCGCTGTACAATTGTACAGGGTCACTGTTTATACAGGTTGAGGATCACTCACTGTGTAACTGTACAGAGTCACTGTTTATTCAGAGTGAGGGTCACTCACTGTGTAACGGTACAGTCACTGTTTATTCAGGGTGAGGATCACTCGCTGTATAACTGTACAGGGTCACAGTTTATTCAGGGTGAGGATCACTCACTGTGTAACTGTACAGAGTCACTGTTTATTCAGGGTAAGGATCACTCGCTGTGTAACTGTACAGTCACTGTTTATTCATGGTGAGGATCACTCGCTGTATAACTGTACAGAGTCACTGTTTATTCAGTGTGAGGATCACTCGCTGTGTAACTGTACAGTCACTGTTTATTCAGGGTAAGGATCACTCTCTGTGTAACTGTACAGAGTCACTGTTTATTCAGAGTGAGGGTCACTCACTGTGTAACGGTACAGTCACTGTTTATTCAGGGTGAGGGTCACTCGCTGTATAACTGTACAGGGGCACTGTTTATACAGGGTGAGGATCACTCACTGTGTAACTGTACAGAGTCACTGTTTATTCAGGGTGAGGATCACTCACTGTGTAACTGTACCGAGTCACTGTTTATTCATGGTGAGGATCACTCGCTGTATAACTGTACAGAGTCACTGTTTATTCAGTGTGAGGATTACTCGCTGTGTAACTGTACAGTCACTGTTTATTCAGGGTAAGGATCACTCACTGTGTAACTGTACAGAGTCACTGTTTATTTAGGGTGAGGATCACTCACTGTGTAACTGTACAGAGTCACTGTTTAATCAGGGTGAGGATCACTCACGGTGTAACTGTAGAGAGTCACTGTTTATTCAGGGTAAGGATCACTCACTGTAACTGTACAGAGTCACTGTTTATTCAGGGTGAGGATCACTCACTGTGTAACTGTACAGAGTCACTGTTTATTCAGGGTGAGGATCACTCACTGTGTAACTGTACAGAGTCACTGTTTATTCAGGGTAAGGATCACTCACTGTGTAACTGTCAGAGTCACTGTTTATTCAGGGTACGGATCACTCACTGCGTAACTGTACAGAGTCACTGTTTATTCAGCAGGGTGAGGATCACTCGCTGTGTAACTGTACAGAGTCACTGTTTATTCAGGGTGAGGATCACTCACTGTGTAACTGTACAGAGTCACTGTCTATTCAGCAGGGTGAGGATCACTCACTGTGTAACTGTACAGAGTCACTGTCTATTCAGCAGGGTGAGGATCACTCGCTGTGTAACTGTACAGAGTCACTGTTTATTCAGGGTGAGGATCACTCACTGTGTAACTGTACAGAGTCACTGTTTATTCAGGGTGAGGATCACTCACTGTGTAACTGTACAGAGTCACTGTTTATTCAGGGTGAGGATCACTCACTGTGTAACTGTACAGAGTCACTGTTTATTCAGCAGGGTGAGGATCACTCACTGTGTAACTGTACAGAGTCACTGTTTATTCAGGGTGAGGATCACTCACTGTGTAACTGTACAGAGTCACTGTTTATTCAGGGTAAGGTTCACTCACTGTGTAACTGTACAGAGTCACTGTTTATTCAGGGTAAGGATCACTCACTGTGTAACTGTATAGAGTCGATGTTTATTCAGCATAAGGATCACTCACTGTGTAACTGTACAGAGTCACTGTTTATTCAGTGTGAGGATCACTCACTGTGTAACTGTACAGAGTCACTGTTTATTCAGGGTGTGGATCACTCACTGTGTAACTGTACAGAGTCGCTGTTTATTCAGGGTGAGGATCACTCACTGTGTAACTGTACAGAGTCACTGTCTATTCAGCAGGGTGAGGATCACTCACTGTGTAACTGTACAGAGTCACTGTTTATTCAGCAGGGTGAGGATCACTCGCTGTGTAACTGTACAGAGTCACTGTTTATTCAGGGTGAGGATCACTCACTGTGGAACTGTACAGAGTCACTGTTTATTCAGGGTGAGGATCACTCACTGTGTAACTGTACAGAGTCACTGTTTATTCAGGGTGAGGATCACTCACTGTGTAACTGTACAGAGTCACTGTTTATTCAGCAGGGTGAGGATCACTCACTGTGTAACTGTACAGTGTCACTGTTTATTCAGGGTGAGGATCACTCACTGTGTAACTGTACAGAGTCACTGTTTATTCAGGGTAAGGTTCACTCACTGTGTAACTGTACAGAGTCACTGTTTCTTCAGGGTAAGGATCACTCACTGTGTAACTGTACAGAGTCGATGTTTATTCAGCATAAGGATCACTCACTGTGTAACTGTACAGAGTCACTGTTCATTCAGTGTGAGGATCACTCACTGTGTAACTGTACAGAGTCACTGTTTATTCAGGGTGAGGATCACTCACTGTGTAACTGTACAGAGTCACTGTTTATTCAGGGTAAGGTTCACTCACTGTGTAACTGTACAGAGTCACTGTTTATTCAGGGTAAGGATCACTCACTGTGTAACTGTACAGAGTCGATGTTTATTCAGCATAAGGATCACTCACTGTGTAACTGTACAGAGTCACTGTTCATTCAGTGTGAGGATCACTCACTGTGTAACTGTACAGAGTCACTGTTTATTCAGGGTGAGGATCACTCACTGTGTAACTGTACAGAGTCACTGTTTATTCAGGGTGAGGATCACTCACTGTGTAACTGTACAGAGTCACTGTTTATTCAGCAGGGTGAGGATTACTCGCTGTGTAACTGTACAGAGTCACTGTTTATTCAGGGTGAGGATCACTCACTGTGTAACTGTACAGAGTCACTGTCTATTCAGCAGGGTGAGGATCACTCACTGTGTAACGGTACAGTCACTGTTTATTCAGGGTGAGGATCACTCACTGTGTAACGGTACAGAGTCACTGTTTATTCAGTGTGAGGATCACTCACTGTGTAACTGTACAGAGTCACTGTTTATTCAGGGTGAGGATCACTCACTGTGTAACTGTACAGAGTCACTGTTTATTCAGGGAGAGGATCACTCACTGTGTAACTGTACAGAGTCACTGTTTATTCATGGTGAGGATCACTCGCTGTATAACAGTACAGAGTCACTGTTTATTCAGTGTGAGGATTACTCGCTGTGTAACTGTACAGTCACTGTTTATTCAGGGTAAGGATCACTCACTGTGTAACTGTACAGAGTCACTGTTTATTTAGGGTGAGGATCACTCACTGTGTAACTGTACAGAGTCACTGTTTAATCAGGGTGAGGATCACTCACGGTGTAACTGTACAGAGTCAGTGTTTATTCAGGGTAAGGATCACTCACTGTAACTGTACAGAGTCACTGTTTATTCAGGGTGAGGATCACTCACTGTGTAACTGTACAGAGTCACTGTTTATTCAGGGTGAGGATCACTCACTGTGTAACTGTACAGAGTCACTGTTTATTCAGGGTAAGGATCACTCACTGTGTAACTGTACAGAGTCACTGTTTATTCAGCAGGGTGAGGATCACTCACTGTGTAACTGTACAGAGTCACTGTCTATTCAGCAGGGTGAGGATCACTCACTGTGTAACTGTACAGAGTCACTGTTTATTCAGGGTGGGGATCACTCACTGTGTAACTGTACAGAGTCACTGTCTATTCAGCAGGGTGAGGATCACTCACTGTGTAACTGTACAGAGTCACTGTTTATTCAGCAGGGTGAGGATCACTCGCTGTGTAACTGTACAGAGTCACTGTTTATTCAGGGTGAGGATCACTCACTGTGTAACTGTACAGAGTCACTGTTTATTCAGCAGGGTGAGGATCACTCACTGTGTAACTGTACAGAGTCACTGTTTATTCAGGGTGAGGATCACTCACTGTGTAACTGTACAGAGTCACTGTTTATTCAGGGTAAGGTTCACTCACTGTGTAACTGTACAGAGTCACTGTTTATTCAGGGTAAGGATCACTCACTGTGTAACCGTACAGAGTCGATGTTTATTCAGCATAAGGATCACTCACTGTGTAACTGTACAGAGTCACTGTTTATTCAGCGTGAGGATCACTCACTGTGTAACTGTACAGAGTCACTGTTTATTCAGGGTGAGGATCACTCACTGTGTAACTGTACAGAGTCACTGTTTATTCAGGGTGAGGATCACTCACTGTGAAACTTACAGAGTCACTGTTTATTCAGCAGGGTGAGGATCACTCACTGTGTAACTGTACAGAGTCACTGTTTATTCAGGGTGAGGATCACTCACTGTGTAACTGTACAGAATCACTGTTTATTCAGGGTGAGGATCACTCACTGAGTAACTGTACAGAGTCACTGTTTATTTAGGGTGAGGATCACTCACTGTGTAACTGTACAGAGTCACTGTTTAATCAGGGTGAGGATCACTCACGGTGTAACTGTACAGAGTCAGTGTTTATTCAGGGTAAGGATCACTCACTGTAACTGTACAGAGTCACTGTTTATTCAGGGTGAGGATCACTCACTGTGTAACTGTACAGAGTCACTGTTTATTCAGGGTGAGGATCACTCACTGTGTAACTGTACAGAGTCACTGTTTATTCAGGGTAAGGATCACTCACTGTGTAACTGTCAGAATCACTGTTTATTCAGGGTACGGATCACTCACTGCGTAACTGTACAGAGTCACTTTTTATTCAGCAGGGTGAGGATCACTCACTGTGTAACTGTACAGAGTCACTGTTTATTCAGGGTGAGGATCACTCACTGTGTAACTGTACAGAGTCACTGTCTATTCAGCAGGGTGAGGATCACTCACTGTGTAACTGTACAGAGTCACTGTTTATTCAGCAGGGTGAGGATCACTCGCTGTGTAACTGTACAGAGTCACTGTTTATTCAGCAGGGTGAGGATCACTCGCTGTGTAACTGTACAGAGTCACTGTTTATTCAGGGTGGGGATCACTCACTGTGTAACTGTACAGAGTCACTGTCTATTCAGCAGGGTGAGGATCACTCACTGTGTAACTGTACAGAGTCACTGTTTATTCAGCAGGGTGAGGATCACTCGCTGTGTAACTGTACAGAGTCACTGTTTATTCAGGGTGAGGATCACTCACTGTGTAACTGTACAGAGTCACTGTTTATTCAGCAGGGTGAGGATCACTCACTGTGTAACTGTACAGAGTCACTGTTTATTCAGGGTGAGGATCACTCACTGTGTAACTGTACAGAGTCACTGTTTATTCAGGGTAAGGTTCACTCACTGTGTAACTGTACAGAGTCACTGTTTATTCAGGGTAAGGATCACTCACTGTGTAACCGTACAGAGTCGATGTTTATTCAGCATAAGGATCACTCACTGTGTAACTGTACAGAGTCACTGTTTATTCAGTGTGAGGATCACTCACTGTGTAACTGTGAAGAGTCACTGTTTATTCAGGGTGAGGATCACTCACTGTGTAACTGTACAGAGTCACTGTTTATTCAGGGTGAGGATCACTCACTGTGAAACTTACAGAGTCACTGTTTATTCAGCAGGGTGAGGATCACTCACTGTGTAACTGTACAGAGTCACTGTTGATTCAGGGTGAGGATCACTCACTGTGTAACTGTACAGAATCACTGTTTATTCAGGGTGAGGATCACTCACTGAGTAACTGTACAGAGTCACTGTTTATTCAGAGTGAGGATCACTCACTGTGTAACTGTACAGAGTCACTGTTTATTCAGTGTGAGGATCACTCACTGTGTAACTGTACAGAGTCACTGTTTATTCAGGGTGAGGATCACTCACTGTGTAACTGTACAGAGTCATTGTTTATTCAGGGTGAGGATCACTCACTGTGTAACTGTACAGAGTCACTGTTTATTCAGGGTGAGGATCACTCGCTGTATAATTGTACAGGGTCACTGTTTATACAGGTTGAGGATCACTCACTGTGTAACTACAGAGTCACTGTTTATTCAGAGTGAGGGTCACTCACTGTGTAACGGTACAGTCACTGTTTATTCAGGGTGAGGATCACTCGCTGTATAACTGTACAGGGTCACAGTTTATTCAGGGTGAGGATCACTCACTGTGTAACTGTACAGAGTCACTGTTTATTCAGTGTGAGGATCACTCGCTGTGTAACTGTACAGTCACTGTTTATTCAGGGTAAGGATCACTCACTGTGTAACTGTACAGAGTCACTGTTTATTCAGAGTGAGGTTCACTCACTGTGTAACAGTACAGTCACTGTTTATTCAGGGTGAGGATCACTCGCTGTATAACTGTACAGGGTCACAGTTTATTCAGGGTGAGGATCACTCACTGTGTAACTGTACAGAGTCACTGTTTATTCAGGGTAAGGATCACTCGCTGTGTAACTGTACAGTCACTGTTTATTCATGGTGAGGATCACTCGCTGTATAACTGTACAGAGTCACTGTTTATTCAGTGTGAGGATCACTCGCTGTGTAACTGTACAGTCACTGTTTATTCAGGGTAAGGATCACTCTCTGTGTAACTGTACAGAGTCACTGTTTATTCAGAGTGAGGGTCACTCACTGTGTAACGGTACAGTCACTGTTTATTCAGGGTGAGGGTCACTCGCTGTATAACTGTACAGGGGCACTGTTTATACAGGGTGAGGATCACTCACTGTGTAACTGTACAGAGTCACTGTTTATTCAGGGTGAGGATCACTCACTGTGTAACTGTACAGAGTCACTGTTTATTCATGGTGAGGATCACTCGCTGTATAACTGTACAGAGTCACTGTTTATTCAGTGTGAGGATTACTCGCTGTGTAACTGTACAGTCACTGTTTATTCAGGGTAAGGATCACTCACTGTGTAACTGTACAGAGTCACTGTTTATTTAGGGTGAGGATCACTCACTGTGTAACTGTACAGAGTCACTGTTTAATCAGGATGAGGATCACTCACGGTGTAACTGTACAGAGTCACTGTTTATTCAGGGTAAGGATCACTCACTGTAACTGTACAGAGTCACTGTTTATTCAGGGTGAGGATCACTCACTGTGTAACTGTACAGAGTCACTGTTTATTCAGGGTGAGGATCACTCACTGTGTAACTGTACAGAGTCACTGTTTATTCAGGGTAAGGATCACTCACTGTGTAACTGTCAGAGTCACTGTTTATTCAGGGTACGGATCACTCACTGCGTAACTGTACAGAGTCACTGTTTATTCAGCAGGGTGAGGATCACTCACTGTGTAACTGTACAGAGTCACTGTTTATTCAGGGTAAGGATCACTCACTGTGTAACTGTACAGAGTCACTGTCTATTCAGCAGGGTGAGGTTCACTCACTGTGTAACTGTACAGAGTCACTGTTTATTCAGCAGGGTGAGGATCACTCGCTGTGTAACTGTACAGAGTCACTGTTTATTCAGGGTGAGGATCACTCACTGTGTAACTGTACAGAGTCACTGTCTATTCAGCAGGGTGAGGATCACTCACTGTGTAACGGTACAGTCACTGTTTATTCAGGGTGAGGATCACTCGCTGTACAATTGTACAGGGTCACTGTTTATACAGGTTGAGGATCACTCACTGTGTAACTGTACAGAGTCACTGTTTATTCAGAGTGAGGGTCACTCACTGTGTAACGGTACAGTCACTGTTTATTCAGGGTGAGGGTCACTCGCTGTATAACTGTACAGGGGCACTGTTTATACAGGGTGAGGATCACTCACTGTGTAACTGTACAGAGTCACTGTTTATTCAGGGTGAGGATCACTCACTGTGTAACTGTACAGAGTCACTGTTTATTCATGGTGAGGATCACTCGCTGTATAACTGTACAGAGTCACTGTTTATTCAGTGTGAGGATTACTCGCTGTGTAACTGTACAGTCACTGTTTATTCAGGGTAAGGATCACTCACTGTGTAACTGTACAGAGTCACTGTTTATTTAGGGTGAGGATCACTCACTGTGTAACTGTACAGAGTCACTGTTTAATCAGGGTGAGGATCACTCACGGTGTAACTGTACAGAGTCACTGTTTATTCAGGGTAAGGATCACTCACTGTAACTGTACAGAGTCACTGTTAATTCAGGGTGAGGATCACTCACTGTGTAACTGTACAGAGTCACTGTTTATTCAGGGTGAGGATCACTCACTGTGTAACTGTACAGAGTCACTGTTTATTCAGCAGGGTGAGGATCACTCGCTGTGTAACTGTACAGATTCACTGTCTATTCAGCAGGGTGAGGATCACTCACTGTGTAACTGTACAGAGTCACAGTTTATTCAGCAGGGTGAGGATCACTCGCTGTGTAACTGTACAGAGTCACTGTTTATTCAGGGTGAGGATCACTCACTGTGTAACTGTACAGAGTCACTGTTTATTCAGGGTGAGGATCACGCACTGTGTAACTGTACAGAGTCACTGTTTATTCAGGGTGAGGATCACTCACTGTGTAACTGTACAGAGTCACTGTTTATTCAGCAGGGTGAGGATCACTCACTGTGTAACTGTACAGAGTCACTGTTTATTCAGGGTGAGGATCACTCACTGTGTAACTGTACAGAGTCTCTGTTTATTCAGGGTAAGGTTCACTCACTGTGTAACTGTACAGAGTCACTGTTTATTCAGGGTAAGGATCACTCACTGTGTAACTGTACAGAGTCGATGTTTATTCAGCATAAGGATCACTCACTGTGTAACTGTACAGAGTCACTGTTTATTCAGTGTGAGGATCACTCACTGTGTAACTGTACAGAGTCACTGTTTATTCAGCATAAGGATCACTCACTGTGTAACTGTACAGAGTCACTGTTTAGTCAGGGTGAGGATCATTCACTGTGTAACTGTACAGAGTCACTGTTTATTCAGCAGGGTGAGGATCACTCGCTGTGTAACTGTACAGAGTCACTGTTTATTCAGGGTGAGGATCACTCACTGTGTAACTGTACAGAGTCACTGTCTATTCAGCAGGGTGAGGATCACTCACTGTGTAACGGTACAGTCACTGTTTATTCAGGGTGAGGATCACTCACTGTGTAACTGTACAGAGTCACTGTTTATTCAGTGTGAGGATCACTCACTGTGTAACTGTACAGAGTCACTGTTTATTCAGGGTGAGGATCACTCACTGTGTAACTGTACAGAATCACTGTTTATTCAGGGTGAGGATCACTCACTGAGTAACTGTACAGAGTCACTGTTTATTCAGGGTGAGGATCACTCACTGTGTAACTGTACAGAGTCACTGTTTATTCAGTGTGAGGATCACTCACTGTGTAACTGTACAGAGTCACTGTTGATTCAGGGTGAGGATCCCTCACTGTGTAACTGTACAGAGTCACTGTTTATTCAGGGAGAGGATCACTCACTGTGTAACTGTACAGAGTCACTGTTTATTCATGGTGAGGATCACTCGCTGTATAACAGTTCAGAGTCACTGTTTATTCAGTGTGAGGATTACTCGCTGTGTAACTGTACAGTCACTGTTTATTCAGGGTAAGGATCACTCACTGTGTAACTGTACAGAGTCACTGTTTATTTAGGGTGAGGATCACTCACTGTGTAACTGTACAGAGTCACTGTTTAATCAGGGTGAGGATCACTCACGGTGTAACTGTACAGTCACTGTTTATTCAGGGTAAGGATCACTCACTGTAACTGTACAGAGTCACTGTTTATTCAGGGTGAGGATCACTCACTGTGTAACTGTACAGAGTCACTGTTTATTCAGGGTGAGGATCACTCACTGTGTAACTGTACAGAGTCACTGTTTATTCAGGGTAAGGATCACTCACTGTGTAACTGTCAGAGTCACTGTTTATTCAGGGTACGGATCACTCACTGCGTAACTGTACAGAGTCACTGTTTATTCAGCAGGGTGAGGATCACTCACTGTGTAACTGTACAGAGTCACTGTTTATTCAGGGTAAGGATCACTCACTGTGTAACTGTACAGAGTCACTGTCTATTCAGCAGGGTGAGGTTCACTCACTGTGTAACTGTACAGAGTCACTGTTTATTCAGCAGGGTGAGGATCACTCGCTGTGTAACTGTACAGAGTCACTGTTTATTCAGGGTGAGGATCACTCACTGTGTAACTGTACAGAGTCACTGTCTATTCAGCAGGGTGAGGATCACTCACTGTGTAACGGTACAGTCACTGTTTATTCAGGGTGAGGATCACTCGCTGTACAATTGTACAGGGTCACTGTTTATACAGGTTGAGGATCACTCACTGTGTAACTGTACAGAGTCACTGTTTATTCAGAGTGAGGGTCACTCACTGTGTAACGGTACAGTCACTGTTTATTCAGGGTGAGGATCACTCGCTGTATAACTGTACAGGGTCACAGTTTATTCAGGGTGAGGATCACTCACTGTGTAACTGTACAGAGTCACTGTTTATTCAGGGTAAGGATCACTCGCTGTGTAACTGTACAGTCACTGTTTATTCATGGTGAGGATCACTCGCTGTATAACTGTACAGAGTCACTGTTTATTCAGTGTGAGGATCACTCGCTGTGTAACTGTACAGTCACTGTTTATTCAGGGTAAGGATCACTCTCTGTGTAACTGTACAGAGTCACTGTTTATTCAGAGTGAGGGTCACTCACTGTGTAACGGTACAGTCACTGTTTATTCAGGGTGAGGGTCACTCGCTGTATAACTGTACAGGGGCACTGTTTATACAGGGTGAGGATCACTCACTGTGTAACTGTACAGAGTCACTGTTTATTCAGGGTGAGGATCACTCACTGTGTAACTGTACCGAGTCACTGTTTATTCATGGTGAGGATCACTCGCTGTATAACTGTACAGAGTCACTGTTTATTCAGTGTGAGGATTACTCGCTGTGTAACTGTACAGTCACTGTTTATTCAGGGTAAGGATCACTCACTGTGTAACTGTACAGAGTCACTGTTTATTTAGGGTGAGGATCACTCACTGTGTAACTGTACAGAGTCACTGTTTAATCAGGGTGAGGATCACTCACGGTGTAACTGTAGAGAGTCACTGTTTATTCAGGGTAAGGATCACTCACTGTAACTGTACAGAGTCACTGTTTATTCAGGGTGAGGATCACTCACTGTGTAACTGTACAGAGTCACTGTTTATTCAGGGTGAGGATCACTCACTGTGTAACTGTACAGAGTCACTGTTTATTCAGGGTAAGGATCACTCACTGTGTAACTGTCAGAGTCACTGTTTATTCAGGGTACGGATCACTCACTGCGTAACTGTACAGAGTCACTGTTTATTCAGCAGGGTGAGGATCACTCGCTGTGTAACTGTACAGAGTCACTGTTTATTCAGGGTGAGGATCACTCACTGTGTAACTGTACAGAGTCACTGTCTATTCAGCAGGGTGAGGATCACTCACTGTGTAACTGTACAGAGTCACTGTCTATTCAGCAGGGTGAGGATCACTCGCTGTGTAACTGTACAGAGTCACTGTTTATTCAGGGTGAGGATCACTCACTGTGTAACTGTACAGAGTCACTGTTTATTCAGGGTGAGGATCACTCACTGTGTAACTGTACAGAGTCACTGTTTATTCAGGGTGAGGATCACTCACTGTGTAACTGTACAGAGTCACTGTTTATTCAGCAGGGTGAGGATCACTCACTGTGTAACTGTACAGAGTCACTGTTTATTCAGGGTGAGGATCACTCACTGTGTAACTGTACAGAGTCACTGTTTATTCAGGGTAAGGTTCACTCACTGTGTAACTGTACAGAGTCACTGTTTATTCAGGGTAAGGATCACTCACTGTGTAACTGTATAGAGTCGATGTTTATTCAGCATAAGGATCACTCACTGTGTAACTGTACAGAGTCACTGTTTATTCAGTGTGAGGATCACTCACTGTGTAACTGTACAGAGTCACTGTTTATTCAGGGTGTGGATCACTCACTGTGTAACTGTACAGAGTCGCTGTTTATTCAGGGTGAGGATCACTCACTGTGTAACTGTACAGAGTCACTGTCTATTCAGCAGGGTGAGGATCACTCACTGTGTAACTGTACAGAGTCACTGTTTATTCAGCAGGGTGAGGATCACTCGCTGTGTAACTGTACAGAGTCACTGTTTATTCAGGGTGAGGATCACTCACTGTGGAACTGTACAGAGTCACTGTTTATTCAGGGTGAGGATCACTCACTGTGTAACTGTACAGAGTCACTGTTTATTCAGGGTGAGGATCACTCACTGTGTAACTGTACAGAGTCACTGTTTATTCAGCAGGGTGAGGATCACTCACTGTGTAACTGTACAGTGTCACTGTTTATTCAGGGTGAGGATCACTCACTGTGTAACTGTACAGAGTCACTGTTTATTCAGGGTAAGGTTCACTCACTGTGTAACTGTACAGAGTCACTGTTTCTTCAGGGTAAGGATCACTCACTGTGTAACTGTACAGAGTCGATGTTTATTCAGCATAAGGATCACTCACTGTGTAACTGTACAGAGTCACTGTTCATTCAGTGTGAGGATCACTCACTGTGTAACTGTACAGAGTCACTGTTTATTCAGGGTGAGGATCACTCACTGTGTAACTGTACAGAGTCACTGTTTATTCAGGGTAAGGTTCACTCACTGTGTAACTGTACAGAGTCACTGTTTATTCAGGGTAAGGATCACTCACTGTGTAACTGTACAGAGTCGATGTTTATTCAGCATAAGGATCACTCACTGTGTAACTGTACAGAGTCACTGTTCATTCAGTGTGAGGATCACTCACTGTGTAACTGTACAGAGTCACTGTTTATTCAGGGTGAGGATCACTCACTGTGTAACTGTACAGAGTCACTGTTTATTCAGGGTGAGGATCACTCACTGTGTAACTGTACAGAGTCACTGTTTATTCAGCAGGGTGAGGATTACTCGCTGTGTAACTGTACAGAGTCACTGTTTATTCAGGGTGAGGATCACTCACTGTGTAACTGTACAGAGTCACTGTCTATTCAGCAGGGTGAGGATCACTCACTGTGTAACGGTACAGTCACTGTTTATTCAGGGTGAGGATCACTCACTGTGTAACGGTACAGAGTCACTGTTTATTCAGTGTGAGGATCACTCACTGTGTAACTGTACAGAGTCACTGTTTATTCAGGGTGAGGATCACTCACTGTGTAACTGTACAGAGTCACTGTTTATTCAGGGAGAGGATCACTCACTGTGTAACTGTACAGAGTCACTGTTTATTCATGGTGAGGATCACTCGCTGTATAACAGTACAGAGTCACTGTTTATTCAGTGTGAGGATTACTCGCTGTGTAACTGTACAGTCACTGTTTATTCAGGGTAAGGATCACTCACTGTGTAACTGTACAGAGTCACTGTTTATTTAGGGTGAGGATCACTCACTGTGTAACTGTACAGAGTCACTGTTTAATCAGGGTGAGGATCACTCACGGTGTAACTGTACAGAGTCAGTGTTTATTCAGGGTAAGGATCACTCACTGTAACTGTACAGAGTCACTGTTTATTCAGGGTGAGGATCACTCACTGTGTAACTGTACACAGTCACTGTTTATTCAGGGTGAGGATCACTCACTGTGTAACTGTACAGAGTCACTGTTTATTCAGGGTAAGGATCACTCACTGTGTAACTGTACAGAGTCACTGTTTATTCAGCAGGGTGAGGATCACTCACTGTGTAACTGTACAGAGTCACTGTCTATTCAGCAGGGTGAGGATCACTCACTGTGTAACTGTACAGAGTCACTGTTTATTCAGGGTGGGGATCACTCACTGTGTAACTGTACAGAGTCACTGTCTATTCAGCAGGGTGAGAATCACTCACTGTGTAACTGTACAGAGTCACTGTTTATTCAGCAGGGTGAGGATCACTCGCTGTGTAACTGTACAGAGTCACTGTTTATTCAGGGTGAGGATCACTCACTGTGTAACTGTACAGAGTCACTGTTTATTCAGCAGGGTGAGGATCACTCACTGTGTAACTGTACAGAGTCACTGTTTATTCAGGGTGAGGATCACTCACTGTGTAACTGTACAGAGTCACTGTTTATTCAGGGTAAGGTTCACTCACTGTGTAACTGTACAGAGTCACTGTTTATTCAGGGTAAGGATCACTCACTGTGTAACCGTACAGAGTCGATGTTTATTCAGCATAAGGATCACTCACTGTGTAACTGTACAGAGTCACTGTTTATTCAGCGTGAGGATCACTCACTGTGTAACTGTACAGAGTCACTGTTTATTCAGGGTGAGGATCACTCACTGTGTAACTGTACAGAGTCACTGTTTATTCAGGGTGAGGATCACTCACTGTGAAACTTACAGAGTCACTGTTTATTCAGCAGGGTGAGGATCACTCACTGTGTAACTGTACAGAGTCACTGTTTATTCAGGGTGAGGATCACTCACTGTGTAACTGTACAGAATCACTGTTTATTCAGGGTGAGGATCACTCACTGAGTAACTGTACAGAGTCACTGTTTATTTAGGGTGAGGATCACTCACTGTGTAACTGTACAGAGTCACTGTTTAATCAGGGTGAGGATCACTCACGGTGTAACTGTACAGAGTCAGTGTTTATTCAGGGTAAGGATCACTCACTGTAACTGTACAGAGTCACTGTTTATTCAGGGTGAGGATCACTCACTGTGTAACTGTACAGAGTCACTGTTTATTCAGGGTGAGGATCACTCACTGTGTAACTGTACAGAGTCACTGTTTATTCAGGGTAAGGATCACTCACTGTGTAACTGTCAGAATCACTGTTTATTCAGGGTACGGATCACTCACTGCGTAACTGTACAGAGTCACTTTTTATTCAGCAGGGTGAGGATCACTCACTGTGTAACTGTACAGAGTCACTGTTTATTCAGGGTGAGGATCACTCACTGTGTAACTGTACAGAGTCACTGTCTATTCAGCAGGGTGAGGATCACTCACTGTGTAACTGTACAGAGTCACTGTTTATTCAGCAGGGTGAGGATCACTCGCTGTGTAACTGTACAGAGTCACTGTTTATTCAGCAGGGTGAGGATCACTCGCTGTGTAACTGTACAGAGTCACTGTTTATTCAGGGTGGGGATCACTCACTGTGTAACTGTACAGAGTCACTGTCTATTCAGCAGGGTGAGGATCACTCACTGTGTAACTGTACAGAGTCACTGTTTATTCAGCAGGGTGAGGATCACTCGCTGTGTAACTGTACAGAGTCACTGTTTATTCAGGGTGAGGATCACTCACTGTGTAACTGTACAGAGTCACTGTTTATTCAGCAGGGTGAGGATCACTCACTGTGTAACTGTACAGAGTCACTGTTTATTCAGGGTGAGGATCACTCACTGTGTAACTGTACAGAGTCACTGTTTATTCAGGGTAAGGTTCACTCACTGTGTAACTGTACAGAGTCACTGTTTATTCAGGGTAAGGATCACTCACTGTGTAACCGTACAGAGTCGATGTTTATTCAGCATAAGGATCACTCACTGTGTAACTGTACAGAGTCACTGTTTATTCAGTGTGAGGATCACTCACTGTGTAACTGTGAAGAGTCACTGTTTATTCAGGGTGAGGATCACTCACTGTGTAACTGTACAGAGTCACTGTTTATTCAGGGTGAGGATCACTCACTGTGAAACTTACAGAGTCACTGTTTATTCAGCAGGGTGAGGATCACTCACTGTGTAACTGTACAGAGTCACTGTTGATTCAGGGTGAGGATCACTCACTGTGTAACTGTACAGAATCACTGTTTATTCAGGGTGAGGATCACTCACTGAGTAACTGTACAGAGTCACTGTTTATTCAGAGTGAGGATCACTCACTGTGTAACTGTACAGAGTCACTGTTTATTCAGTGTGAGGATCACTCACTGTGTAACTGTACAGAGTCACTGTTTATTCAGGGTGAGGATCACTCACTGTGTAACTGTACAGAGTCATTGTTTATTCAGGGTGAGGATCACTCACTGTGTAACTGTACAGAGTCACTGTTTATTCAGGGTGAGGATCACTCGCTGTATAATTGTACAGGGTCACTGTTTATACAGGTTGAGGATCACTCACTGTGTAACTACAGAGTCACTGTTTATTCAGAGTGAGGGTCACTCACTGTGTAACGGTACAGTCACTGTTTATTCAGGGTGAGGATCACTCGCTGTATAACTGTACAGGGACACTGTTTATACAGGGTGAGGATCACTCACTGTGTAACTGTACAGAGTCACTGTTTATTCAGGGTGAGGATCACTCACTGTGTAACTGTACAGAGTCACTGTTTATTCAGGGTAAGGATCACTCGCTGTGTAACTGTACAGTCACTTTTTATTCATGGTGAGGATCACTCGCTGTATAACTGTACAGAGTCACTGTTTATTCAGTGTGAGGATCACTCGCTGTGTAACTGTACAGTCACTGTTTATTCAGGGTAAGGATCACTCACTGTGTAACTGTACAGAGTCACTGTTTATTCAGAGTGAGGGTCACTCACTGTGTAACGGTACAGTCACTGTTTATTCAGGGTGAGGGTCACTCGCTGTATAACTGTACAGGGGCACTGTTTATACAGGGTGAGGATCACTCACTGTGTAACTGTACAGAGTCACTGTTTATTCAGGGTGAGGACCACTCGCTGTATAACTGTACAGAGTCACTCTTTATTCAGTGTGAGGATTACTCGCTGTGTAACTGTACAGTCACTGTTTATTCAGGGTAAGGATCACTCACTGTGTAACTGTACAGAGTCACTGTTTATTCAGGGTAAGGATCACTCACTGTAACTGTACAGAGTCACTGTTTATTCAGGGTGAGGATCACTCACTGTGTAACTGTACAGAGTCACTGTTTATTCAGGGTGAGGATCACTCACTCTGTAACTGTACAGAGTCACTGTTTATTCAGGGTAATGATCACTCACTGTGTAACTGTCAGAGTCACTGTTTATTCAGGGTACGGATCACTCACTGCGTAACTGTACAGAGTCACTGTTTATTCAGCAGGGTGAGGATCACTCACTGTGTAACTGTACAGAGTCACTGTTTATTCAGGGTAAGGATCACTCACTGTGTAACTGTACAGAGTCACTGTCTATTCAGCAGGGTGAGGATCACTCACTGTGTAACTGTACAGAGTCACTGTTTATTCAGCAGGGTGAGGATCACTTGCTGTGTAACTGTACAGAGTCACTGTTTATTCAGGGTGAGGATCACTCACTGTGTAACTGTACAGAGTCACTGTTTATTCAGGGTGAGGATCACTCACTGTGTAACTGTACAGAGTCACTGTTTATTCAGCAGGGTGAGGATCACTCACTGTGTAACTGTACAGAGTCACTGTTTATTCAGGGTGAGGATCACTCACTGTGTAACTGTACAGAGTCACTGTTTATTCAGGGTAAGGATAACTCACTGTGTAACTGTACAGAGTCGATGTTTATTCAGCATAAGGGTCACTCACTGTGTAACTGTACAGAGTCACTGTTTATTCAGTGTGAGGATCACTCACTGTGTAACTGTACAGAGTCACTGTTTATTCAGGGTGAGGATCACTCACTGTGTAACTGTACAGAGTCACTGTTTATTCAGGGTGAGGATCACTCACTGTGTAACTGTACAGAGTCACTGTTTATTCAGCAGGGTGAGGATCACTCACTGTGTAACTGTACAGAGTCACTGTTTATTCAGGGTGAGGATCACTCACTGTGTAACTGTACAGAATCACTGTTTATTCAGGGTGAGGATCACTCACTGAGTAACTGTACAGAGTCACTGTTTATTCAGGGTGAGGATCACTCACTGTGTAACTGTACAGAGTCACTGTTTATTCAGGGTGAGGATCACTCACTGTGTAACTGTACAGAGTCACTGTTTATTCAGGGTGAGGATCACTCACTGTGTAACTGTACAGAGTCACTGTTTATTCAGTGTGAGGATCACTCACTGTGTAACTGTACAGAGTCACTGTTTATTCAGGGTGAGGATCACTCACTGTGTAACTGTACAGAATCACTGTTTATTCAGGGTGAGGATCACTCACTGTGTAACTGTACAGAGTCACTGTTTATTCAGTGTGAGGATCACTCACTGTGTAACTGTACAGAGTCACTGTTTATTCAGGGTGAGGATCACTCACTGTGTAACTGTACAGAGTCACTGTTTATTCAGGGTGAGGATCACTCACTGTGTAACTGTACAGAGTCACAGTTTATTCAGAGTGAGGATCACTCACTGTGTAACTGTACAGAGTCACTGTTTATTCAGGGTGAGGATCACTCACTGTGTAACTGTACAGAGTCACTGTTTATTCAGGGTGAGGATCACTCACTGTGTAACTGTACAGAGTCACTGTTTATTCAGGGTGAGGATCACTCACTGTGTAACTGTACAGAGTCACTGTTTATTCAGGGTGAGGATCACTCACTGTGTAACAGTACAGAGTCACTGTTTATTCAGGGTGTGGATCACTCACTGTGTAACTGTACAGAGTTACGGTTTATTCAGGGTGTGGATCACTCACTGTGTAACTGGACAAGTTTATTAATGAACCCCGTCTCTTTTCTTCAGTTTTTACAGTGATCTGACATCCTGCTCGGAACATGTGATGGAATATGCTCGATCCTATTGGCCCAATGAAGTTGGTGAAAGTTTCTTCATTCTGGTGCACAGTCATTACTTTAAGGATTGCTACATGTTGGAGAATCAGGCATTGATTGACCCTCCGGAAAGCGTTGTGCTGGGGCTGGTAATTGCTCCAATCTGCATCATTCCCATCATGGTGATGATGGTCGTTTGGTGCAGCAAGAACACTGAAGCTAATGCCAAAAAATAGATGTGGCCCATTAATGTGAGCCATTTTTATCAGCCCTGTATCCCGCCCTCATTTCTATTGCAATATCCAATCTGTTTATATTTCCCAATATTCCTCCTGATGCGCTGCCTCTCTGCTCATTCTGTTACTCTGTAGCCTATTGCACTTTCCTTCCATCTTCTGAAACTCTCTGAAACCTTGGACATTTTTAACTACATCCTTCTCTCCAATGCCTCTCCGCCATTTATCATCTGAGTGAGTCTTCGCTCAAATACTTTCAAAGAACGAAGAACAATGCAGCACAGGAACAGGCCCTTCGGCCCTCCAAGCTTGTACCGGTCATGATACCAACCTTTGCCAAAACCTTCCGCACTTCCTTGTGCCGTATCCCTCTATACCCATCCTGTCCATGTGTTTGTCAAGATGCCTTTTGAACGCCGTTAATGTATCTGTTTCCACAACCTCCCCTGGCAACGCGTTCCAGGCACTCACCACCCCGTGCGTAAAAAACCTGCCTCGCACATCTTCTCTAAACTTTGCCCCACGGACCTTAAACCTATTCCCCCTGGTGACTGACCCCTCCACCCTGGGAAAGAGTGCCTGCCCATCCACTCTCTCCATGCCCCTCATAATCTTAGAACATAGAACATAGAACATACAGTGCAGAAGGAGGCCATTCGGCCCATCGAGTCTGCACCGACCCACTTCAGCCCTCACTTCCACCCTATCCCCGTAACCCAATAACCCCATCTAACCTTTTTGGTCACTCAGGGCCAATCCACCTAACCTGCACGTCTTTGGACTGTGGGAGGAAACCGGAGCACCCGGAGGAAACCCACGCAGACACGGGGAGAACGTGCAGACTCCACACAGACAGTGACCTAGCAGGGAATCGAACCTGGGGCCCTGGTGCTGTGAAGCCACAATGCTAACCACTGTGCTACCATGCTGCCCACTAGACTGCCCATCTTGTAGACCTCTATCAGGACACCCCTCAACCTCTGTCTTTCTTTCGAGTCTATTCAGCCTCTCCGCATAGCTAACACCCTCCAGACCAGGCACCATTCTGGTGAACCTCCTCTGCACCCTCTCCAAAGCCTCCACATCCTTCTGGTAGTGTGGCGACCAGAATTGTGCGCAATATTCCAAGTGCCGCCTTACCAAGGTTCTATAGCATGACTTGCCAGTTTTTATACTCGATGCCCCGTCCAATGAAGGCGAGCATTCCGCCTGCTTTCTTGACGACCTCATCCACTTGTGCTGCCGCCTTCAAAGATCTGTGGACCTTCACACCCAGATCTCTCTGACTTTCTATATTCCTAAGAGTTTTGCCATTTACGGTATATTTCCCCTCTATGTTGGACCTCCCAAAATGCATTTCCTCACATTTGTCCCGATTAAACATTTACTATTTTTCTGCCCAAATCTCCAACCTATCTATGTCTTGCTGTATCCTCTGACAATCCTCAACACTATCTGCCGCTCCACCAACCTTGGTGTTATCCGCAAACTTACTGATCAGACCGCTACATTTCCCTCCAAATCATTATGTACACTACAAACAACAGAGGTCCCAGCACAGATCCCTGTGGAACACCACTGGTCACAACCTTCCATTCAGAAAATCACCCTTCTACTGCTACCCTTTGCCTTCTGTGACCGAGCCAGTTCTGTATCCATCTTACCACCTCACCTCTGATCCCGCGTGACTTCACCTTTTGTACCAGTCTGCCATGAGGCACCTTGTCAAAGGCTTTACAGAAGTCCATGTAAACAACATCCACTGCCCTCCCCTCATCAATCATCTTTGTCACCTCCTCAAAAAACTTGATCAAGTTAGTGAAGCACGACCTCCCCTTCACAAAACCAAGCTGTCTATCGCTAATCAGTCCATTTGTTTCCAATGGGTATAAATCCTGACCCTGAGAATTCTCTCCAATAATTTACTTACTCCGACGTGAGGCTCACCGGCCTATAGCTTCCAGGATTATCCCTGCTACCTTTCTTAAACAGCGGGACCACATTCACTATTCTCCAGTCCTCTAGGATCTCACCTGTAGCCAATGAGGATAGAAAGATGTCAGTCAAGGCCCCAGCAATTTCCTCCCTTGCTTCCCTCAGTGTTCTGGGGTAAATCCCATTCGGCCCAGGAGATTTATCTACCTTAATATCTTTTAAAAGACCCAATACCTCCTCCTTTTCAATGTCAACATGATCCAGACGGTCCACACACCCTACCCAAGAATCATCTTCCACAAAGTCCTTTTCTTTGGTGAACACTGATGCAAAGTACTCATTTAGTACCTCTCCCATTTCCTCTGGCTCAACACATAGATTCCCCCCACTGTCCTTAAGTGGTCCAATCCTTTCCCTGGTCACCCTCTAGCTTTTTACATATGAATAAAATGCTTTGGGATTCAATGTTACCCATCCAGTCATAACCCTCCTCTTTCACCTACTTTAGCCATCTCCTGCATCACCAGGAAACTTACCCTCTGCAGCATCAACTGCTGATTCGAGACACCAGCCTCATTTATGCTGTCAACATCCAGCTTCACCACCCCATCACCTCTTGCTGTCACCATTTATCTCATGTCCATTCTTGGGTGAGCTGCAATTTTGCCAATTAAATATTGGAAAGACTGAAGTCATTGAATTTAGTCCCTGCCAGAAGCTGTGTGAGCTCGTCACTGACTCCTTTCCTCGCTCAGGCGACTGTCCAAACTCCACCAGACCTTTTGCAACCATATTCTACCTGAATCCATGATGACCTTCTGATTGCATATTCACTCCATTACGAACACCACCCATGTCTTGCCATTTCCAGACTTGTCAATTCCACTGCATTTCTGGCTGCTTTTACATCTTTCACCATCAACTTCAGCTCATCCAACAGTTTACCAACTAACCAAGTCCTATTCATCAGCGCCCCAGTCGTTGCTGACTTATACTGTCCTGGTCCTCACCTCCTCATACTTCAATTTTAAAATTCTCATCTTTGCGTTTAAATCTCTCCTTGGTCTTGTTGTTCCTTATCTCTGTTCTGTGTTCCAACCTATGAAACTGCCCCCTTTCTAAAATCTGTTTTGTGTGACTTGCCTCTTGTCCATCCTCCATCTCTCACCCTGTGCCTTCAAACATCTGGGAAACTCTCCTTGAACTCATGTGTCTCTCGATCGCTGTCTCCTCTCTTATAATCCTTCTTTTTGATCAAGCCGTTTATCACTTGGCCGAATGTCCTGTTCTTTAGACCCTTGTCCATTTTTCCTGACTCTGCGGCACATCAAGCTTTTCTCCATTTAAAAACTGTATAAATTCAAATGTTGTTGTTCCTGTGAATCTTGGGGAAAATGGAATTTTATTATTGTTGGGATCTCATGCCCTGATCCATGAAGAAGAGTGAGATCAATCAGCAGTGGATCTGGAGACTTTGTCTGAACAGAATAAATGGAAACTTTCCCTCAAACTCTCATTGTTTTATTTCCTTATTGTCTGTGATGACGGTTTGATTAGGCCTGGTGCTGCTGAACATGGATTTGGCAGGAAATCAACACCCCAGGCTCAGCCTCAGGCCCTGCGTTCTGAGGGGGCGGCGTATTCTATCACATACCAGCTGGCTTGTAATGCAGAACAAGGCCAGCAGCGTGGGTTCAATTCCCGTACCAGCCTCCCCGAACAGGCGCCGGAATGTGGCAACTAGGAGCTTTTCACAGTAACTTCATTGAAGCCTACTTGTGACAATAAGCGATTATTCCTTTATCTGCCTGTGTGGCTGACGTAATGTAGCATACTTGTATATGTATTTTGTAAAATATTTTTAATGATTTTTGTATGTATTTGTACAAGGAAAGGGACACAAGAAAAAAAGGAGAATAAACATGTTTGTACACACAGACACATGTACACGGACCAGACATATTAATGTTAATCGGTTGTTACAACTATTATTAACTATCTACATGTTGCCCCCATACCGGGGGGGGGGGGGGGGGGTTTCCGACTTTCTTTCCCTGAGTTTCTCCGCACCTACTTTCTTTGCTCTCTGGATGGTGCCCCTCCTCCCTTCCCTCACCTCCCTCCCTCTTTTTGTTCCCTTTGTCTGGTTCATTTCCCCCTCACCTTCATTCCCTCCTTGCTCCCCCTCACCTCCCTTATTGGTTCCAGGTCCTCGAGCAGATTGTTAAATTGCTGCCGTATATTCTGGCCGGCATCTTCCGATCCTTGAGTGGCGAATTTTATCTTCTCCTTTTGAGAGATTCTGCTCAGTCGGCCAGCCAGCCTGCAGGATTCTCCAGTGGGCGATCAGAGAGGCAAAGGTTAGAGCAGCTTCCCCTCTCCCAGAAACTTCTGGCTGTTCCAACACCCCAAAGACGGCCACTAGGAGGCATGACTCCATCCGCACCGTTATAATCTTCCACATGGCCTCAAAAAAGGCGGTTCAGTTCCCGGTGTGGTAAACCACTGTGCTCTGATATTAAGGGTTGTACGGTAGAAACTGCACTACAGGTTCGCCTGGGCCCCTGCATGCTAGCTCCGCCCAGGAGCAGGGTTATAAATATGCGTGGCCTTCAGCTCGCAGCCATTTCGTCAGCTGCTGTGGGAGGCCACACATCTGATACTAATAAAGCCTCAGTTTGAATTCAACTTCGTCTCCAGTCAAATTGATCGTGCCTCAATTTATTAGTATCAGATTCAGAAGATGGACCTCCGGATTAAACCAGATCGCCTGCAGCTGGATCCACACGCAAGCGACGCCAGAAAGGACTTCCAGCACTGGCTCGCTTGTTTTGAAGCGTATATCAACGGGGCGCCAACCCCTGTTCCAGAGGCTCAGAAGATTCAAATATTGTTCTCCAGACTCAACTCTAAAATCTTCCCGCTGATCCAGGATGCGCCCAATTACGCTGATGCCATGACTCGACTCAAAGGAAATTATGAGCAGAAGACGAACACGCTCTTTGCCAGACACGCGCTTGCAACGCGTACTCAACTACCTGGTGAGTCAATCGAGGACTTCTGCAGGGCCCTGATCCCACTAGTTCGGGACTGTGACTGCCAGGACGTTACAGCTAAGCAGCACTCAGATCTCCTTATGCGGGACGCTTTTGTAACTGGGATTGGGTCTGATGTTACCAGGCAGCGGCTCCTAGAAGGGGCCACGCGCGACCTCGCAGAGACTAAAACACTAGCGCTTTCCATGACGGTCGCCCTGCGCAATGTCCAGTCCTACGCCCCCAACCGCGCGGCCCCCTCCTCCTACGCTTCATGGGCCCCACACGCAGCCGCCACAGCGGGGGCGCTACCCACCCAATACGCCTGCGTACGCGCCAACCAGTGATCTCCGGGGGGCCCCGATGCTATTATTGCGGCCAACAAAGATACCCCCGCCAATGCTGCCCGGCCCGCGCTGCCCTCTGTAAGGCCTGCGGGAAGAAGGGCCACTACGCATCGGTGTGCCAGGCCCGCTCAGCGGCAGCAGTCGCGCACCCCCCCCCCCCCCGGTCACGGGCAATGGGCGCCGCTATCCTCCCCTCCTCCCCAGGCCATGTGCGAGCAATGGGCGCCGCCATCTTCTCCCCCGCACAACACGTGCGTTTCATGGGTGCCGCCATCTTGCTCCACCCCCGCAATGTGCGTTCCATGGGCGCCGCCATTTTGTGATCCCCAGGACCTCCGGGCGCCGCCATCTTGTCCACCCCCCAGCACATGGAGACCAACGGCGTTTCAGGACCTCAATTCAACGACCACCTCACTATCCGACGATCAACCACGACTCGCATCCATGGCAATCGACCAGTCCTGACCACACACTCTGACCAACGCATCCACCAGCGTGAAAGTCAACGGTCATGTGACCTCATGCCTATTGGTCTCCGGGAGCACCGAGAGCTTTGTACATCCAAATACGGTAAGGCGCTTCTCCCTTAAGGTACACCCTCCCAATCAAAGTATCTCCCTGGCCTCCGGATCCCATCACGTAGTGATCCGGGGGTACTGCACTGTCCAAGGCGTAGAGTTCCACGGTTTTCGCCTCTACGTCCTCCCTAACCTCTGCGCTGCAGTTATCCTCGGCCTGGATTTTCAGTGCAACCTCCAGAGCCTGACCCTTAAATTTGGTGGACCCTTACGACCCTAAAGGTCGATCCTCCTTCCCTCTTTGCCAAACTAACTCCAGATTGCAAACCCGTCGCCACCAGGGGCAGACGGTACAGCACCCAGGATAAGGCCTTCATCCGAGGTCCAGCGGTTGCTTCGGGAGGGAGTCATCGAGGCCAGCAACAGCCCCTAGAGAGCTCAAGTGGTAGTGGTTAAGTCTGGGGAGAAAAACCGAATGGTCGTGGACTACAGCCAGACCATCAACAGGTACACACAGCTCGACGCGTACCCCCTCCCACGCATATCTGACATGGTTAAGCAGATTGCACAGTACCGGGTCTTCTCAACGGTGGACCTGAAATCCGCTTACCACCAGTTCCCCATCTGTAAATCGACCGTCCATACACCGCCTTCGAGGCAGACGGCTGGCTATATCACTTCCTCAGGGTCCCCTTCGGCGTCACCAACGGGGTTTCGGTCTTCCAAAGGGAGATGGACCGAATGGTCGACCGGTACGGCTTGCGGGCCACGTTTCCGTACCTAGACAATGTGGCCATCTGCGGCCATGATCAGCAGGACCACGACGCCAACCTCGCTAAATTTCTCCGCACCGTCACTCTCCTCAACCTCACGTATAACAAGAAGTGTGTGTTCCGTACAAACCGCTTAGACATCCTCGGCTACGTGGTCCAGAACGGAGTTCTGGGGCCCGATCCCGACCGCATGCGCCCCCTCATGGAGCTTCCCCTCCCCCACTGCCCCAAGGCCCTCAAACGCTGCCTGGGGTACTTCTCGTATTACGCGCAGTGGGTCCAAAACGTTGCGGACAAGGCCCGCCCACTCATACAGTCCACTCATTTCCCCCTGACGGCCGAGGCCCAACAGGCTTTCGCCCGGATCAGAGCTGATATTGCCAAAGCTGGAATGCACGCTGTAGACGAAACACTTCCTTTCCAAGTAGAAACCGACGCATCAGACGTCGCCCTTGCCGCCACCCTCAACCAAGCAGGCAGGCCCATGGCATTCTTTTCTCGCACCCTCCACGCCTCTGAAATTCGGCACTCATCCGTCGAAAAGAAGGCCCAGGCTATCGTTGAGGCTGTGCGACATTGGAGACATTACCTGGCCGGCAGGAGATTCACTCTCCTCACTGACCAACGGTTGGTAGCTTTCATGTTCAACAACACACAGCGGGGCAAGATCAAAAATGATAAAATCTTGCGGTGGAGAATCGAGCTCTCCACCTATAACTATGAGATTAAGCATCGCCCCGGCAAACTCAACGAGCCCCCAGACTCCGGGCCCTGCACGACAGCCTTTGTCACCCAGAGGTCACTCGGTTGTACCATTTCATTAAGGCACAACATTTGCCCTACTCCGTCGAGGAAGTGAGGACAATTACCAAGGACTACCAGGTCTGTGCGGAGTGCAAGCCGCACTTCTACCGGCCGGACCGCGCGCGCCTGGTGAAGGCCTCCCGCTCCTTTGAACGCCTCAGCGGGGATTTCAAAGGGCCCGTCCCCTCCTCCGACCGACACACGTATTTCCTCAGTGTGATCGATGAATACTTCCGTTTTCCCTTCGCCATCCCATGCCCCGACATGACGTCTGCCACCGTCATTAAAGCCCTTAATTCTATCTTCACTCTGTTTGGCTTCCCCCACCTACATCCACAATGACAGGGGATCCTCATTCATGAGTGATGAGCTACGTCAGTTCCTGCTCAGCAGGGGTATCGCCTCCAGCAGAACGTGGAGCTACAACCCCCGGGGAAACGGACAGGTAGAAAGGGAGAATGGGACGGTATGGAGGGCCGTCCAGCTGGCCCTACGGTCCAGAAATCTCCCGGCCTCCCGCTGGCAAGAGGTCCTCCCTGATGCACTACATTCCATTCGCTCATTGCTCTGCACTGCCACTAACAGTACACCACACAAACGTCTTTTTGCCTTCCCCAGGAAGTCCACATCCGGGGTATCGCTCCCAACTTGGCTCACAGCTCCGGGAACCGTGCTTCTCCGTAAACATGTGCAGCTCCACAAGGCGGATTCGTTGGTGGAAAGGGTGCACCTGCTCCACGCAAACCCCCAGTGCGCCTACGTGGCGTTCCCCGACGGCCGCCAGGATACCATCTCCCTCAGAGACCTGGCACCAGCAGGTTCCACCCCCACACCACCCCCGTCACCCCCAGCGCTACCCTCTCCTCCCCCGCCACCCCCATCACCCCCCTGAGGACCGTCCGTCCTCCCCCTGCCCACCCCCGTTGATGAAGATTTTGGCACGCTCCCAGAGTCAACTTCGACCACGACAGCACCAACATCGCCGGCTCCACTTCGTCGATCCCAGAGGACGATCAAGGCGCCGGACCGGCTGAACCTCTGACCGGCCCACCGGGTGACCAGAGACATTTTTTTTTACCGTTCTGTAATTATTAAAGATTGCGAATTGTATATAGTTATCCACCACCCCCGCCGGACTCAATTTTAACAGGGGGTGAATGTGGTAAACCACTGTGCTCTGATATTAAGGGTTGTACGGTAGAACCTGCACTACAGGTTCACCTGGGCCCCTGCATGCTAGCTCCGCCCAAGAGCCAGGTTATAAATATGTGTGGCCTCCAGCACGCAGCCATTTCGTCAGCTGCTGTGGGAGGCCACACATCTGATACTAATAAAGCCTCAGTTTGAATTCAACTTCGTCTCCAGCCAAATTGATCGTGCCTCACCTGACAAGTCTGGGACAGAACCAGAACATGTGGGTGTGGTTGGCCGGGCCTCCCTGGCACTGTTCACATTTCTCTTCCACCTCCAGGAAGAACCCGCTCATGCGTGTTCTGGTCAAGTGTGCCCTGTGCACCACCTTTAGCTGCGTTAGGCTCAGCCCTGTGCAATGCTTCGATCCAGAGTCCTCCCCTATCGCCATGCCCAGCTCCTCCTCCCACTTTTCCCTGGTCTCGTCCAGCAGGGTCCTTACCTCCTCGAGGGCTGCCCGTACATGTCAGTGTAGTTACCGTGCCCTAGTTCATTCTGTGCTGTACTGTTCTATGTTCTATGTTAGACGTCTGTCCAGTAGCGTGTGTCTGGGTAGTTGGGAGAATGTCTCGGTCTCCGTTCGGAGGAAGCTTCTTAGTTGCATGTACCGCACCCCGTTCCCATTCAGGAGCTGGAGCTTGTCTGTAATTTTCCCCTAGGGTCGCTACTCTGCCGTCCACATAAAGGCCACCTGCCGTCAGTACCCCATTGTCCTGCCTCCACTTTTTAAAGGAGACGTCTATCGTTGCCGAGGTGAATTTATGGTTTTTGCAGAAGGGGGCCATAGTGGACATTGCACCCAGGTTGAAACGGTGCCTGATCGCAATCCAAGTCCTTAGTGTGGCCACCACCACCGGACCTCTCCAGTACTTGGCTGGGGAAATGGGAGTGGGGCTGTGGACAGTGCTCGGGGGAATGTCCCCGTGTGAGAGCTCTCCTCCATTCACACCCATTCCCCCTCCGGCTCTCTGATTCATCCCCGTACTCTTTCTGCGTTAGCCGCCCAGTGGTAGAATAGAAGGTTCAGGAGGGCCAGGCCCCCCATATTCCCCCATCTTTGTAGGATGCTCTTCTGGTTCCTCAGGTCCCCCCAGGCCACACAAAAGTCATGATTAGTTTGTCTACTTTGGTGAAGAATACGTTGGGGAAGAAGATTGGGAGAAATCTTGGCAGTGCGTTTGTTCTAATTGTCTCCATTCTTCCTGCCAGGGAGAATGGCAGCGAGTCCCCCTCCGCAGGTCTCTCTTTACCTCTCCCACCAGACTTGATAGGTTCCACTTACGGATCCTTGTCCAGTAGTGGGCTATCTGGATCCCCAGCTATCGCAATATGGTTTGGGCCAGCTTCAACAGCAGCTTCGCCAGCTTTGATTCCTCCACTTCACAGGGAAGGGTGCGTTCTTGCTAAGGTTGAGTTTGTATCCTGAGCAGGCTCCGAACCGCCTCAAGGGTTCCACGCAGGCCAGGGGGTTTGAGACGTAGAGGAGCAGGTCATCTACATGGTGAGACTCTGTTCTCACTGTCTCCTCTCTGGATGCCTCTCCACCCTTTGTTGACCCGATAGTCAGTGGCTCAATTGCTCAAACAGCAGTGGGAACAGTGGGCAGCCCTGCATCATGCCGCTGGGCAGCTGAAAGTATTCAGAGCTGCTGGTGTTTGATTCTTTGCTCACCATGGGAGCGCTGCAAATAGTTTCACCCAGAAGGTGAACCCAGTCCCAAACCCAAACCATTCCAGTGAGGTACCTTAATTTGCTCTCTCAAAGACCTTCTCTACGTCCAGGGAGATGATCACTCCTGGTTTCCTCTCCCGGGTGGGGGCATAGTCACATTCAGCAGGTTTCTGATCTTTGCCGTTAGCTGCCTGCCCTTGACAAACCCCGTAATTTCTCAATTACTTCTGGCAAGCAGCTCTCGTCACTTCGTCAGGACCTTGGCGTGAGTGTTCAGGAGAGAGATGGGTCTGTATGGCCACGACTCCATTGCGTTTTTGCCTGTTTTAGGGATCAGTGATATCGAGACCTGTGCCAACCTGGGCAACCCGGTGCCTTCCCCAACTGTATGGAGTGGATTCTCTACATGGCTTCCCCCAGTTTAATGGTGTTTCCAGACCTTGTTTCAATTCCTCCACCACGGCTGCTCCAGCCCGTCGAGAAACCGTTTCACCCTCAAGTCAACCTCCAGGTGAACAGTTCCCAGTAAAAGGTCACAAAGGCCTCATTGATTTTATCTGGCGTTGTGACTTGTTACTGTTCCTGCACTATCTACCTCGTGGCTGCCTGCTTCGTTAGCTGGTGTGCCAGTAGGTGGCTAGCCTTGTCTCTGTGCTTGTAGAAGGCCCCTGTGTCTGGTGGAGCTGGTTCACTGCTTTCCAATTGTAGTTTTTTCTTCTCCGCCAGCAGATCCACTTCCAATATGGAGTTGACCAGCTGCTGCCTGGCCGCCCTCTTCTTCCTGTCTCCCAGTGCCCTCTACTCTATTGTTTCCCCCTAATCACCGTCTTCAGTCCTCCCAGGTTGTGGAGGGTGACACCTCCCCATTCTGGTTGCAGGTTGCATACCCATCAATGGCTTGTGACATTTTTTCACAGAACCCCTTGTTGGCGTGGAGCGCTGTGTCCAGCCTCCATGGGGGGCGCTGGGCCCGGCCAGTCTCCAACCTCACAGCCATGCTGCAGCTGTATAGAACCTTAGTTAGGCCACACTTGGAGTATAGTGTTCAATTCTGGTCGCCACACTACCAGAAGGATGTGGAGGCTTTAGAGAGGGTGCAGAAGAGATTTACCAGAATGTTGCCTGGTATGGAGGGCATTAGCTATGAGGAGCGGCTGAATAAACTCGGTTTGTTCTCACTGGAACGACAGAGAGTGAGGGGCGACCTGATAGAGGTCTACAGAATTATGAGGGGCATAGACAGAGTGGATAGTCAGAGGCTTTGCCCCAGGGTAGAGGGGTCAATTACTAGGGGGCATAGGTTTAAGGTGCGAGGGGCAAGGTTTAGAGGAGATGTACGAGGCAAGTTTTTTACACAGAGGGTAGTGGGTGCCTGGAACTCGCTGCCGGAGGAGGTGGTGGAAGCAGGAACGATAGTGACATTTGAGGGGCATCTTGACAAATACATGAATAGGATGGGAATAGAGGGATACGGACCCAGGAAGTGTAGAAGATTGTAGTTTAGTCGGGCAGCATGGTCGGCACGGGCTTGGAGGGCCGAAGGGCCTGTTCCTGTGCTGTACTTTTCTTTGTTCTTTGTTCATGTAGTGTGGAGCATGGTCCAAGATTACTATTGCGGAATATTCTGCCCCTACCACCCCTGGAAGCATTGATTTACCCATTACAAAGAAGTTGATGCTGGAAGATACTCTCTGAAGCTAGGATAAGAAGGAGATCTCCTGCTCCCTCGGATGGTTGAGCCTCTATAGGTTAACTCCCTCCCATCTGCTGCACAAAGCTGTTCAGTTCCTTTGCCGTAGCTGATTGTTTCCCTGATTTGTCCGTCGTTGAGTCTTGTGAAGCGTTGTATCCCCCCCATGATGACATGGTGGGAGTCTAGCTCAGGGATCTCTACCATGCTATTGTTAGGAGTGGACATGTTTACAAGAAGCACTGATGTCCCTTTCAGAGCGCCGCTAACCATTGCCTACCAACCCCCTGGGCCCATCACCGTGTCGGTCACTGTAAATGTCATCCCTTTTTGAAACAGTATGACCACCCCTCTCGCCCTCATCCCGTAGCACATGTATGGGGAGGCAGTGGCGTAGTGATATTGTCCCTGGTCTAGTAATCCAGACACCCAGGGTAATGATCTGGGGATACAGGTTCGAATCCCGTCCTGGCAGATAATGTAATTTGAATTCAATAAAATTCAATAAAAATGAGGAAATAAAAATCTAAAAGGTGACCACGAAACCATTGTGGATTGTCGTAAAAATCCACCAGGTTCACTAATGTCCTTTAGGGAAGGAAATCTGCCGTCCTTACCTGGCCTGGCCTACACGTGACTCCAGACCCACAGCAATGGGGTTGACCCATAACTGTCTCCTCAAGGGTAATTAGGGATGGGCAATAAATGCTGACACAGCCGGTGCCACCCACATCCTCGGTCCTCCTCCCTCAGGCATGTGGCTTGAAGGAACACTGTCGGCCCTCAGGCTTTTCAGATGGGCGAAGGCTCTGGATCTTTGCACTGTTGAGTCCCCTGACACCCCAGAAGACTATTCTGATGGGGGGTTTCTGGTCCTCCCACTCTGTGGGGTCAGCCATACTCATCACGTGGACATGCCCCTGCACACTGGGGGTCCCCTTTGTTTGAGGGCGATCCAAGATGGCTGCCATTGTCTCCTTTATTCCAGCCGCCCCTAACTGCCCCATTGTAACCAGCATTCTGCCCCTCCCCCCACTTAATCCCTGAGACCCCCCCCCCCCCCCCCCCCCCGGCCCATCTACCCTTGTCATACCACCTTCTCTTTTCCTGTAACTCTATTTCCTCCCCCTTACATAACCCCCTTTACCCCTTGCCACCCCCTCTCCCCGGCTCGCAGTTTTGCAACCCCCCCCCCCCTCCTCTGCCAGGCACTCCTTCACTTTTGGGCCCTGCGTCCCGCCCCCCCCCCTCTTTTTATTCACTAGCCAGTGTGGTGGCTCCCCCCGGAGCAGCTGTTTTTCCCTCAGCCCATTTTGTCCTCCCCCACCTCCCTTCTCATTTCAGTGTACTTCTCCCCGCCCCTGCACCCCCACACCCCCGCGCCCTCCCCCCTCCCCCTCCCCGCCCCTCACCCTTGTCCATTTTTGCTGCCTTCCCTGCCCGTTTTCTGGATGAATTTGTCCTGGTAGATGCAGATTGTATGTTCCTCCCATCTCCATGAGCGTGTGTTCCTCACCCAGTTCAGCACCTACTCTTTGTCCTGAAAGTGGGCAGCACGGTAGCCTTGTGGTTAGCACAATTGCTTCACCGCTCCAGGGTCCCAGGTTCGATTCCAGCTTGGGTCACTGTCTGTGCGGAGTCTGCACATCCTCCCCGTGTGTGCGTGGATTTCCTCCGGGTGCTCCGGTTTCCTCCCACAGTCCAAAGATGTGCCGGTTAGGTGGATTGACCGTGATAAATTGCCCTTAGTGTCCAAAATTGCCCTTAGTGTTGGGTGGGGTTACTGGGTTATGGGGATAGGGTGGAGGTGTGGGCTTGGGGAGGGTGCTCTTTCCAAGGGCCGGTGCAGACTCGATGGGCCGAATGGCCTCCTTCTGCACTGTAAATTCTATGAAATATGTGTAGTTTTGCTATAATTGCCAGCGGTGGATCTCCTGATTTGGGCCTCTGTCGGAACAGCCTGTGGGCCTGGTCCACCATTGGGGGTTTGGTGAAGCCTTCCCCTCAGACCAGCTTCCTGAGCATCCTCACGACAAACTCGGTCAGGTTTCTGTCCTCTGTGCCCTTCGGTAGCCCGACGATCCTCAGGTTCTGCCGGCAGGACCCGTTCTTCTAATCATCAAACTTCCCCGTAAGTGCTCTCTGGGTTGTTACCAACATTGCCACCTCGGCCTCAAGCGAGGCGATCCACTCCTTCTGGTCAGTGGCTGCTTTCTCCAGGTCCCGCACCGTCACTTCCTGGGCCTCCAGTCTCCTCTCCATTCTGTCCAACGCTTTGTGAATGGGGGCTGGAGCAGTTTCCGTGGCTGCCCTCATGGCCACCAAGAGGTCCTCCTTCACGAGCCCCTCTGTTTCTGTAGGTCTTTGAAAGAAGCTCCACCAACTGCTCAATCCATGAGAGGTATTTCTTTGATTGGTTGTTAGTTTGGGGGTGAGGATGGGGGAAAGTTTGTTATTTTTTGTATCCAATCAACGGGTTAAAAGGGCCTGAATTGAAGTTCTCAAGGGGACCAATCAGCTCATGGCCACCATTGGAAGTCCACTTGCCTCTATATTGTTACGACACCCTGGGCTAGTGTGCGGTCAATTCCTGCCCCACTTGCCCCAGGGTCACAACACGAGTGAATTGGCCAATAATTCTTAGAAAAATACCCGAAGGCTTCAGCCCTTGGCTGCCCAATAATTACAGTCACCAGGTTTGTAAATGTAAACACAATTACTGTTTGTTTATAACAAGAACTATAGTGAAATATACAGTAAATACAACTAGATAGCAACAAGCTAATACCTACTGCCCCCTTCACCAGTCCCTCCCTCTACCCACATACACAAGACAGACAGCAACATGCTAGCACAGTAGTTAGCATAGTTGCTTCACAGCGCCAGGGTCCCAGGTTCGATTCCTGGCTTGGGTCACTGTCTGTGCGGAGTCTGCATGTTCTCCCCGTGTCTGCGTGGGTTTCCTCCGGGAGCTCCGGTTTCCTCCCACAAGTCCCGAAAGACGTGCTGTTAGGTGAATTGGACATTCTGAATTCTCCCTCTGTGTACCCGAACAGGAGCTGGAATGTGGCGACGGGGGGATTTTCACAGTAACATCATTGCAATGTTAATGTAAGCCTACTTGTGACAATAAAGATTATCATTATAAACACAGAGGGGGGGAAGGGGTGAAATATAATAAGGATAAAAGTCAAATGATAAGGAGCGGGATTCTCTGCCAGCAGGATTCTCCGTTGTGTCGGCAGCACACCCACGCTCCTGGGTTTCCCAGCGGTGTGGGGTGGGATGGGAAATTCCATTGGCAGGTGGCAGGTGGCAGGAATGGAGAATCCCACTGCTGGCGAGGATTCGGCACCGAGGAACACATGGCTGGCGGACCAGAGAATACCGCCCAAGAGTCTCTGCTTCAGGTGATGGTTCTTTTAGCTCACTTTATTTTACAGCAAACTTGCAGATTAAAGTCTTAGTCTTTAGCCTTCTCAGGAGATTCATTCTTTCAGGTTCTCTGTCGTTTTGAAAATACAGAACTCACCGGAAGCAGGGTTTTTGGAGAGACACCTTGGGCAGGTGTCCAGACAAGGAATAGAATACAAATCTAACTTTGTAACTGCGTTGACTTTTCTACAGTCCACAGACAATCGTTGTGTTCCATCCAGTTTTAGTACCATCACAATAGGTGAGCTCCAATCGCTGCAACTCACTTCAATGATATCATTCTTAAGCATGCTTCAATCTCCTTTTGTACCTGTGCCAACTTTAGTTGATTGAGCCTGTATGGATGTTGTTTAACGGGAATAGCATTTCCTACATTTACATTATCCATAATTACTTTTGTATTTCCTAATTTATTCCCACATACAGCTCTATGTGACTGGAATAACTCTTTCAGGTCATTTTGATTTTCATCCGGAAGGTAACTCAAACTTTTTTCCCAATTTCTTAATACTTCCTCATTATTCAATCAATTTCAAAATCATCTGGATTTATCTCTTCTCCCTGAGCTACAATGACAAACATATCCTCATTCTTACCTTCACTGTCAAAATACATTTTGAACATATTAAAATGACACACTGTGAGTTTTCCTTCTGTCTGGCATTCTTATCAAATAATGCACCTCACTCAAATCCCTTTCAATTTGATAAGGCCCACAAAATCTTGCTTTTAATGGTTCACCTAACATTGGTAACAATAGTAAGACTTTTTCCCTACTAATTTTTTTTTAATTAAATTTTATTAACGGTTTCATATTTAACAGACAGGCAGCACGGTAGCACAGTGGTTAGCACTGCTGCCACACAGCTCCAGGTCCCAGGTTCGATTCCCCGCTGGCTCACAGTCTGTGCGGAGTCTGTGTGGGTTTCCTCCGGGTGCTCCGGTTTCCTCCCACAGTCCAAAGATGTGCAGGTTAGGTGGATTGGCCATGATAAATTGCCCTTAGTGTCCAAAGGTTAGGTGGAGTCACTGGGTTATGGGGATGGGGTGGAGGCGTGGGCTTCAGTAGGGTGCACTTTCCAAGGGCCGGTGCAGAGTCAATGGGCCGAATGGCCTCCTTCTGCACTGTAAATTCTATGATGAAACATGAACTAAACTACAATAGAACTATAAAAATTATTCATACAAGGCCCAGTTGTTGTGTTAACAACACAATAAATCAGAGATATAGAAAAATGCACAACAAAAGCTACCCCCCGTATCCCCATAACCCCTCCCATATCCCTACCTCCCTCTCAGCAGCTGCTGGTAATTAACTCTTTAAAGTAGAGATAAATACCGTCCCTCTCAGGGAGAATCTCTGCACCGATCCCCCTGACGGTGTACTTGACCTTTTCCAGGTACAAAAAGTCCGTAAGGTCGTCAAACCAGGCCCAGGCACTGGGTGGAGAGGACGTTCTCCAATCCCAGCAGAACCCGCCTTCGATTATCAGAGAGGCAAATGTGAGCACGTCCACCCCCACCCCCGTCTGCAGCCCCGCCGAGTCTGACACCCTGAAAATGGCCACCAATGGACAAGCCTCCAGATCAATGTTAGGAACCGCTGACATGGTGCTAAAGAATGAGACCCAAAAGCTCACCATCTTTGGACAGGACCAGAACATGTGGTATGGTTGGCGGGCCCACGGGAACATCGCTCACACCTGTCCTCCACTTTGGCAAAGAACCCGCTCATGCTAGTTTTGGTGAGATGAGCTCTGTGAACATCCTTGAGTTGGATTAGGCGGAGCCACGTGCAGGATGAGGTGGAATTCATCCTATAGAGGGCCTCATTCCACACATCCTCATCTTGGAGGGGTCCCAACTCCTCCTCCTCCCATTTCACCTTTACCCGATGAAGTGACACAGATTCCAATGAGATGTTCCTCTCACGGCTGTTTGAGATCCTCCCCCACCCCCAGTCCTCGCCAACAGTATGATTTCCTCCAATAGGAAAGCTGCGATGTCGAGGGAAGCGCAGGGCAAGCCCCACGGACTAAGTTGCACAATTGAAAATATCGAAATAGGTATGACCCTGATAGTTGAGATTTTGCCAAGAACTCCTTCCAACTGGCGAACCATCCGTCTATAAACCTGTCTCTGAAGCCCCTCGCCCCTTCCCTTCCCTATAAACCGGTCTCTGAAGCACCCTCGCCCCTTCCCTTCCCTATAAACCGGTCTCTGAAGCCCCTCGCCCCTTCCCTTCCCTATAAACCGGTCTCTGAAGCCGTCTCGCTCCTTCCCTTCCCACACCTCTGTGGTGAACCACTGTAATAGGAAATGTAAGGTCGGGCCTGCACTACAGGTTCGCCGGTAGCTCCTGCCGGCTGGCTCCGCCCACGGAGAACTGTATAAATATGCATGACCTCCAGTGCCCTGCCATTTCGCCAGCTGCAGCAGGAGGCCACGCATCTGACTGGAATAAAGCCACAGTTGTACCCAACTTTAGTCTTTGTGCAATGGATCGTGCCTCAATTTATTACAGTCAGATGCGTGGTCTTCCCAGTACGGTTTGCGGCCACCTTTCCGCATTTAGATAATGTTACCATCTGCGGCCATGACCAGCAGGACCACGATGCCAACCTCGATAAATTCCTCCGCACTGCCACTCTTCACAACCTGACCTATAACAAAGAGAAGTGTGTGTTCAGCATGACCCGGTTAGCCATTCTCGGCTATATAGTCCAAAACGGACTTCTCGGGCCTGACCCCGACCGCACGCGCCCCCTCATGGAACTTCCCCTCCCCCACTGCCCAAAGGCCCTCAAACGCTGCCTGGGGTTCTTTTCCTACTACGCCCAGTGGGTCCCAAACTATGCGGACAAGGCCCGAACTCATCCAGTCCACCCAATTCCCCCTCGCGGCCGAGGCACAACACGCTTTCGCCCGCCTCAGAGCAGACATCGCCAAGGCCGGGATGCGCGCAGTGGACAAGTCACTGCCTTTCCAAGTAGAAAGCGACGCTTCAGACGTCGCCCTTGCCGCCACACTAAACCAGGCAGGCAGACCCGTGGCATTCTTTTCCCGCACCCTTCATGCCTCGGAAATTCGACACTCATCCGTCGAGAAGGAGGCCCAAGCTATCGTTGAAGCTGTGCGGCATTGGAGACATTACCTGGCCGGTAAGAGATTCACTCTCCTTACGGACCAACAGTCGGTAGCCTTCATGTTCAACAACACACAGCGGGGCAAGATCAAAAATGATCAAATCTTGCGGTGGAGGATCGAGCTCTCCACCTATAATTACGAGATCTTGTATCGCCCTGGCAAACTCAACGAGCCCCCAGACGCCCTCTCCCGAGGTACATGTGCCAGCGCACAAGTGGACTAACTCCGGGCCCTATACGACAGCATTTGTCACCCGGGGGTCACTCGATTGTACCATCTGGTCAAAGCTCGCAATCTGCCCTACTCCGTCGAGGAAGTAAGGACAGTCACCAGGGACTGCCAGGTCTGTGCGGAGTGCAAGCCGCACTTCTACCGGCCGGACCGTGTGCGCCTGGTGAAGGCTTCCCACCCCTTTGAACGCCTCAGCGTGGATTTCAAAGGGCCCCTCCCCTCCACCGACCGTAACACGTACATTCTCAGTGTGGTCGACGAGTACTCCAGATTCCCCTTTGCCATCCCATGCCCCGATATGACGTCTGCCACCGTCATCAAGGCCCTCAGCACCATCTTCGCTCTGTTCGGTTTCCCCGCCTACATCCACAGTGACAGGGGATCCTCATTCATGAGCGATGAGCTGCGTCAGTTCCTGCTCAGCAGGGGTATAGCCTCCAGCAGGACGACCAGCTACAACCCCCGGGGAAACGGGCAAGTAGAATGGGAGAATGGGACGGTTTGGAGGGCCGTCCAGCTGGCCCTACGGTCCAGGAACCTCCCAGCCTCTCGCTGGCAGGAGGTCCTCCCTGACGCTCTACACTCCATCCGGTCACTATTGTGCACCGCCACTAATAACACACCCCATGAACGTGTTTTTACCTTCCCCCAGGAAGTCCACGTCCGGGATGTTGCTCCCGACTTGGCTCCCTGCTCCAGGACCGGTCATTCTCCGTAGGCACGTCCGACTTCACAAGGCGGACCCCTAGGTGGACTGGGTTCACCTGCTCCACGCCAACCCCCAATATGCCTACGTTGAGTTCCCCGACGGCCGCCAAGATACTGCCTCACTCAGGGACCTGGCACCGTCAGGTTCCACCCCAACACCCCCCCCCCACCCATGCGCCCCCCCCCCACCTCTCACCTTCCACCGCGCCGCCAATATTGACCCCGCCAGACCACCCCCCCCTCCCCTTTTCCGCACAAGAGGACAAAGAGGACTTCGGCATGCTCCCGGAGTTCCCCGATGACTGGCCAACATCAGCACCGCCACCACCGCCATCGGTGCCACCTCCACCACCGCCAGCACCGACTTCGGCGCCACCGTTACGCCGCTCCCAACGAAGCACCAAAGCACCGGACCGGCTGAACCTTTGACGGACTCCGAACCGTCAACATGGACTTTTCTTTCCCTACCACTGTACATAATTCCACTAATTGTATATAGTTTCACGTCACCCCCGCCGGACTCATTTTTAACAGGGGGTGAATGTGGTGAACCACTGTAATAGGAGATGTAAGGTAGGACCTGCACTACAGGTTCGCCGGTTGGTCCTGCCGGCTGGCTCTGCCCACGGAGAATTGTATAAATATGCATGACCTCCAGTGCCCTGCCATTTCGCCAGCTGGAGCAGGAGGCCACGCATCTGACTGTAATAAAGCCATAGTTGTACCCAACTTGAGTCTTTGTGCAATTGAGCGTGCATCAACCTCTAAATTTCAATCCAAACCCGATGGAACAAACAAATAGTTAACATTTATAGGAGCAATAATGACATGGCCATCAGCTTGTCATGTTTTCTGAGCTGCCTCCATATCTTCAAGGTGGAGATCAGCACTGGGTTGGAGAGAGTGGGAAAGGTTACGGGGACCCACAGGCTCGACCCTTGACAGAAATGTGCCTCCACCCTCCCCATATGGTGTCTGATTCTTTGCACCACCCCAACACCTTCTCCACCTCGGCCGTCCAGTAATACATGAGGACATTGGGTAGCGCCAAGCCCCTCTGGAGGTACTCCTTGAGAATTCTTGGCCCCCTACCCCCCATATACAGAAATTCACTAACTTGTTCTTCCTGGAAAAGAACGATTTAATGAGAAAAATAAGAAAGCATTGGAACAAAAATAGAAACCTCGGCAGAATGTTCATTTGGATGATTTGAACTCTGCCAGGAAGTAGGCTCCATCTCTGCAAATCAACTCTCACCTTGTCTAACAAACAGAAAGTTTAACTTCTGAAAGCCTATTCCAATCATATGTCACTTGGATACCCAGATACTGGCAGCGAGCTCTGACCCAGTGAAAGGGTAATACCCCCGATTGCCCCCCCTCCCTGCGGGATTAACCAGTAAGTACTGACTCTTCCCCAGATTTAACTTACAGTCCGAGAAGAAGGGAAAGTCCCTCAGCAGTCTTATAATCTCAGGGGCTGGTTTAGCACACTGGGCTAAATCGCTGGCTTTTAAAGCAGACCAGCAGCACGGTTCAATTCCCGTACCAGCCTCCCCGAACAGGCGCCGGAATGTGGCGACTAGGGGCTTTTCACAGTAACTTCATTGAAGCCGACTTGTGACAATAAGCGATTTTCATTTCATTTCACTTCATCGATAGAGGAGACCGGATCTGTGACATACAGGAGCAGGTCGTCAGCATAAAACGACACCCTATGTTCCTTCGCCCGCCCCCCCACCCCTGCTCCACCATTCAATGAGATCATGGCTGATCTTTGTGGACTCAGCTCCACTCTCCGGCCCGTACACCATATCCCCGAATCCCTTTATTCTTTAGAAAGGTATTGTGGTAGTATGCATTAGGGGTCATGTGGGGCTGTGAAGCCGTGATGTCATTGGCTGACAGATCCCGGGTCCTGGTTGGCTGTTGATCTCTAGCTCCGCCCTGAAGGCGGAGTATAAGAACCAGGAGTTCTCCCCCGCAGGCCAGTCTGTTGCTGAACTGCGGGGAACAAGTCACGCTTAATAAAACCTCATCGACTTCATCTCTATTCGTCTCTCGTGAGTCTTTGTGCGCTACAATTTATTAAGCGTCCTTAAAGGACTATGGAGCTCAGGATCGTCCCGGAATGCCTGAGGATCAGCCCCCACGCAGTGAACTCAGCAGCAGTTTTTAAACACTGGCAGACTTGTTTCGAGGCCTACCTCAGAACGGCCCCCGGCCGGGTCACAGAAGACCAGAAACTACAGGTCCTGCACTCGAGGGTAAACCCGGAAATTTACCCTCTCATAGAAGACGCAGAGGATTTCCAGACGGCGTTCGCAGCACTAAAGAGCATCTATGTTCGCCCAGTGAACCAGATCTACGCACGCTACCAACTCGCAACGAGACGGCAAAGTCCCAGAGAATCGCTAGACGAATTCTACGCCGCGCTGCTAATTTTGGGACGGGCCTGCAGCTGCCCGCCGGTAAACGCGATTGAACACACGGACATGTTAATTCGCGATGCGTTTGTGACTGGTATGAACTCTCCCCAAATCCACCAAAGACTTTTAGAAAAAGAGTCACTAGGACTCTCAGAGGCACGGACCCTCGCAGCCTCCCTAGATGTGGCCGCGCGAAACGCCCGCGCCTACGGCCCCGACCGCGCGGCAGCCCCTTGGCTCCGTGGACCCCCGTCGCGACAAACCCCCCCCCCCCCCACAGGCTTGCGCGGTTCAGACACCAAGTCGAGCCCGCTGCTATTTCTGCGGCCAGGCGAAACACCCCCGGCAGCGCTGCCCGGCCCGCGCAGCGATTTGCAAGAGCTGCGGGAAAAAGGGCCATTTCGCGGCTGTGTGCTGGTCCCGGGGGGTCGCCGCTGTCCCCGGAGAAGAAGGAGTCCTGCGCGTTTCAAACGCTCCCCAACCCCCCCAGCGCCCTATGTGCGATCCGCAGGCGCCGCCATTTTGGGTCCCGGCCACCACGAGGGGAGGAGGGGCGCCGCAATCTTGGGACCCCCAGCCCTGTGCGACGCATGGGGGCGGCCATTTTGTCCACCCCCGCCGCCATCTTGTGACCCCCCAGCCATGTGCGATGCATGGGGGCGGCCATTTTGTTCACCCCTGCCGCCATCTTGGACGGCAACAATGGACCCCAGCATCGACGACGGCTCCACGGGGTTCGAGGAAGACGCTCAAGCACTACGACCACGTCTGGCCTCAATGACGCTGGACCAAGCACGGCCCCGGACGCTCCAGACGACGACAACAACGGTGCTGATCAACGGGCACGAGACACCATGCCTGGTCGACTCCGGGAGCACAGCAAGCTTCATCCACCCCGACACGGTAAGACGCTGTTTTTTGACCATCCGTCCCAGCGCGCAAAAGATTTCCCTAGCTGCAGGATCCCACTCCGTACAGATCAAAGGCTTCTGCATAGTTACCCTAACGGTGCAAAGGAGGGAGTTCAAAAACTACAGGCTCTACGTCCTTCCCCAACTCTGCGCCCCCACATTACTGGGATTAGACTTCCAGTGCAATCTGCAGAGCCTAACTTTCCAATTCGGCGGCCCAATACCCCCACTCACTATCTGCGGCCTCGCAACCCTCAAGGTTGAGCCCCCATCCTTGTTTGCAAACCTCACCCTGGATTGCAAACCCGTCGCCACTAGGAGCAGACGGTACAGCGCCCAGGACCGGACATTCATTCGGTCCGAAGTCCAGCGGCTACTGAAGGAAGGCATAATCCAGGCCAGTATTAGTCCCTGGAGAGCACAGGTGGTAGTAGTAAAGACAGGGGAGAAGCAAAGGATGGTCATAGACTATAGCCAGACCATCAACAGGTACACACAGCTAGATGCGTACCCTCTCCCCCGCATATCCGACATGGTCAATCGGATTGCCCAATATAAGGTCTTCTCCACCGTGGACCTCAAGTCCGCCTACCATCAGCTCCCCATCCGCCCAAGTGACCGCAAGTACACAGCCTTCGAGGCAGACGGGCGTCTATACCACTTCCTAAGGGTCCCATTTGGCGTCACAAACGGGGTCTCGGTCTTCCAACGAGAGATGGACCGAATGGTTGATCAACACGGGTTGCAGGCCACGTTCCCGTATCTCGACAACGTAACCATCTGCGGCCACGATCAGCAGGACCACGACGCCAACCTCCAAAAATTCCTCCAGATCGCTAAAGCCTTGAACCTCACATACAACGAGGACAAGTGCGTTTTCAGCACAAACCGGCTAGCCACCTTGGGATATGTAGTGCGCAATGGGATAATAGGCCCCGACCTCGAACGTATGCGCCCCTCATGGAATTTCCCCGACCGCACTGCTCCAAAGCCCTAAAACGCTGCCTGGGGTTCTTTTCATATTACGCCCAGTGGGTCCCCCAGTACGCAGACAAGGCCCGCCCCCTAATACAGACCACGACCTTCCCCCTGTCGACAGAGGCTTGCCAGGACTTCAGCCGCATCAAAGCGGATATCGCAAAGGCCACGATGCGCGCCATCGACGAGTCCCTCCCCTTCCAGGTCGAGAGCGACGCATCCGATGTAGCTCTAGCGGCCACCCTTAACCAAGCGGGCAGACCCGTGGCCTTTTTCTCCCGAACCCTCCACGCCTCAGAAATCCGCCACTCCTCAGTGGAAAAGGAAGCCCAAGCCATAGTGGAAGCTGTGCGACATTGGAGGCATTACCTGGCCGGCAGGAGATTCACTCTCCTCACTGACCAACGGTCGGTAGCCTTCATGTTCGATAATGCACAGCGGGGCAAAATTAAAAATGACAAGATCTTAAGGTGGAGGATCGAGCTCTCCACCTTCAACTACGAGATCTTGTACCGTCCCGGAAAGCTGAACGAGCCGTCCGATGCCCTATCCCGCGGCACATGTGCCAACGCACAAATTGACCGCCTCCAAGCCCTCCACGAGGACCTCTGCCACCCGGGGGTCACTCGGTTCTATCATTTTATAAAGTCCCGCAACCTCCCCTACTCCGTGGAGGAGGTCCGTACAGTCACAAGGAACTGCCACATCTGCGCAGAGTGCAAACCGCATTTTTTCAGGCCGGATAGTGCGCACCTGATCAAGGCTTCCCGTCCCTTTGAACGCCTCAGTCTGGATTTCAAAGGGCCCCTCCCCTCCACCGACCGCAACACATACTTCCTGAATGTGGTGGACGAGTACTACCGTTTCCCCTTCGCCATCCCCTGCCCTGACATGACAGCGGCCATAGTCATTAAAGCCCTTAACACCATATTCACACTGTTCGGTTGCCCCGCATACGTCCACAGCGACAGGGGGTCCTCCTTCATGAGTGACGAGCTGCGCCAGTTCCTGCTCAGCAAGGGTATAGCCTCGAGCAGGACGACCAGCTACAACCCCCGGGGGAACGGGCAAGTAGAGAGGGAGAACGGCACGGTCTGGAAGACCGTCCTACTGGCCCTACGGTCCAGGGATCTCCCAGTTTCACGGTGGCAGGAGGTCCTCCCGGACGCCCTCCACTCCATCCGGTCGCTGCTGTGTACCACCACTAACCAAACGCCTCATGAGCGCCCCCTTGTCTTCCCCAGGAAGTCCTCCTCTGGAACGTCGCTGCCGACCTGGCTGGCGGCCCCAGGACCCATCTTGCTCCGGAAACATGTGCGGGCGCACAAGTCGGACCCGTTGGTCGAGAGGGTTCACCTCCTCCACGCGAACCCGCAGTACGCCTACGTGGAGTACCCCGACGGCCGACAGGACACGGTCTCCCTGCGAGACCTGGCGCCCGCCGGCAACACGCACACCCCCCCCCGACACCAATCACCCCCTCCCTGCCACCGGCGCACCCCGCGACCGCCCCCTTCCCGGGAGGATCGGTCCTCCTCCCAGGTCCGACCAGAAGTGAAGCTGAAGCAGAAACCATAAAGCTCCCGGAGACGACAACACTGGAACAAGCACCACCACCACCGGGGCTGAGGCGATCGACAAGGACGACCAGACCGCCCGACCGACTCGTGGCATCGGTGTAACAATAGAATGTTGTGGACTTTAACGAGAATTTTTTTTCCTTTTTCCCTCTTACGAATACTGTAAATAGTTCAAAACAAAAAAACCCTGTACATAGCCCAGTGTAGGGCACTGTGATGACATGCAAAAGTTTTTTTTTCCTCCCAGGACCAGCCTTGTAAACCCCTACCACCATGCGAAGCACCACCCCGCCGGGTTCATTTTTAACAAGGGGTGAATGTGGTAGTATGCATTAGGGGTCATGTGGGACTGTGAAGCCGTGATGTCATTGGCTGACAGATCCCGGGTCCTGGTTGGCTGTTGATCTCTAGCTCCGCCCTGAAGGCGGAGTATAAAAACCAGGAGTTCTCCCCCGCAGGCCAGTCTGTTGCTGAACTGAGGGGAACAAGTCACGCTTAATAAAGCCTCATCGACTTCATCTCTATTCGTCTCTCGTGAGTCTTTGTGCGCTACAGGTATCTATCTTTTTCTTAAAAATGTTTAAAGAAGGAGCCTCAACTGCTTCACCGGGCAAGGAATTCCAGAGATTCACAACCCTTTGGGTGAAGAAGTTCCTCCTAAATTCAGTCCTAAATCTACTTCCCCTTATTTTGAGGCTATGCCCCCTAGTTCTGCTTTCCCAGACCAGTGGAAACAACCTGCCCGCATCTATCCTATCTATTCCCTTCATAATTTTATATGTTTCTATAAGATCTCCCCGCATCCTTCTGAACTCCAATGAGTACAGTCCCAGTCTACTCAACCTCTCATCATAATCTAATCCCCTCAACTCTGGGATTAACCTAGTGAATCTCCTCTGCACTCCCTCCAGTGCCAATATGTCCTTTCTCAGGTAAAGAGACCAAAACTGAACACAATACTCCAGATGCGGCCTCACCAACACCTTATACAATTGCAGCATAACCTCCCTAGTCTTAAACTCCATCCCTCTAGCATTGAAAGACAAAACTCGATTAGCCTTCTTAATCACCTGTTGCACCTGCACACCAACTTTTTGCGACTCGTGCACCAGCACACCCAGATCCCTCTGCACAGCAGCATGTTTTAACATCTTACCGTTTAAATAATAATCCATTCTGCTGTTATTCCTCCCAAAATGGACAGCCTCACACTTGGCAACATTGAATTCCATCTGCCAGACCCTAGCCCATTCACCTAACCTATCCAAATCCTTCTGCAGACTTCCGGTATCCTCTGCACTTTTTGCTTTACCACTTATCTTAGTGTCGTCTGCAAACTTGGACACATTGCATTTGGTCCCCAATTCCGGAAACTCCATCATATCTGACACCCCTCCAGTCGCTCCGACCTGTGCAGATCTCTGTAGAAAGCTGCACTGACGTCTCTCAGCGCAGTCACTAAACCACCTGACCTGCACCATGTCCCACAAGGCCACCTGCCGCCTCAGCTGATGTGCCAACAAATGGCCTGCCTTCTCCCCGTGCTCATGTGCTACGCCCCTCGCGTGTCGTAGCTGCTTCACCGCCTTCCAGTCGACATCCCGTCAAACTACAGCTGGAGCCGCTTCCTGGTTGCAAACAGCTCCGGGAGAGGAGCCTCTGAGCAGCGAGGGTCTGTTTCCAGGATCTCCCCGACTCAATGCTGCCGTTCCTCCCTCACTGCCTGGTCTAAGTGTGTTTTATATGAGATCACCTGTTTAAGAGCCTCCCATTGTGAGGAGGGACAGTTCGATCTATTGCTGTTAAACCTGACACACTCCTCAATGGGCGTGGCAATGTGATCGCAGAACCCCTTCTCAGCCAATGGGAAGGGCTGGGTTCTCCAATCTCCGACGCCGAAATCACGATTGCCGATTGGCCGGAAAATCTCTGTTTGGGCCGAAATCGGGGTCAGCGCCACTTTTGTGATGCTTCGCCCCCTCAAACACAGCGTTCCTGGGGAGTCCGCCGCACAGTACGGACGGCCTCAGCGCGTCACCTGAGGCTTTCCCCCAATGGGCCGACTTCCCCGACATGAGACATGTGGCCGTACAACGTTCGGGAACCTCGCCTGCAGAGTGCGGACTGAGTCCAGCACCACCAGCCGGAGGGGAGCTTTGGTGGGGGCTGGGGCACTGCTGGGGGTGGTCCTGGGGTGACGAGGGGTGTTACAGGGGGGCAGGTTTTGCCGGGCCGGTGCCATGTTGGACAGACAGTTCCCCAAAAGATTTGGGTTTCCATTGGTCCATTTTGGTCCAAAACACAGTTAAAGTCCCCGCCCAAGATCATCCGATGTGTGGCCAAATCAGGGTTGGAGGCTAGCAAATCCTTGATAATTGCTACATTGCCCCAGTTCAGGGCAGAGACACTCACCATAACTCCCAGAGTACCTGCCAAGTACCCACTCACTGTTACATTGCTGCCGTTACGGTCAGCCGCAATCCCAGTGGTCGAAAAAGACACTCGCTTATTAATCAAAATCGCTTGGGCTCTAACTTGAAGGCCGAAAGGAGCAGGTGCCCCGCCCACCCCCTTCCCGCGATTGGTCTGGTCCCGCACCCACAAATGGATCTCCTGCAGAAACAACATCAGCGTTTACATTCTTTAGATGGGAAAAGACTCTCATTTCTTCACTGGGCCAACCAATCCCCTTACGTTCCAGCTGACCAGTTGAATTAGGGGATCCCATCCCGCCCCAAATCCCCCCCCCTCCACCCCCCACCCCCAGCCCAAATGCCCCCCTCGGCCCAAATCTCCCCCCTACAGCACGGGGTTAGATACAGAACAAAGAACAAAGAACAAAGAAATGTACAGCACAGGAACAGGCCCTTCGGCCCTCCAAGCCCGCGCCGACCATACTGCCCGACTAAACTACAATCTTCTACACTTCCTGGGTCCGTATCCTTCTATTCCCATCCTATTCATGTATTTGTCAAGATGCCCCTTGAATGTCACTATCATCCCTGCTTCCACCCCCTCCTCCGGTAGCGAGTTCCAGGCACCCACTACCCTCTGTGTAAAAAACTTGCCTCGTACATCTACTCTAAACCTTGCTCCTCTCACCTTAAACCTATGCCCCCTAGTAATTGACCCCTCTACCCTGGGGTAAAGCCTCTGACTATCCACTCTGTCTATGCCCCTCATAATTTTGTATACCTCTATCAGGTCGCCCCTCAACCTCTGTCATTCCAGTGAGAACAAACCGAGTTTATTCAACCGCTCCTCATAGCTAATGCCCTCCATACCAGGCAACATCCTGATAAATCTCTTCTGCACCCTCTCTAAAGCCTCCACATCCTTCTGGTAGTGTGGCGACCAGAATTGAACACTATACTCCAAGTGTGGCCTAACTAAGGTTCTACACAGCTGCAACATGACTTGCCAATTCTTATACTCAATGCCCCGGCCAATGAAGGCAAGCATGCCGTATGCCTTCTTGACTACCTTCTCCACCTGTGTTGCCCCTTTCAGTGACCTGTGGACATGTACACCTAGATCTCTCTACTTTCAATACTCTTGAGGGTTCTACCTTCACTGTATATTCCCTACCTGCATTAGACCTTCCAAAATGCATTACCACACATTTGTCCGGATTAAACTCCATCTGCCATCTCTCTGCCCAAATCTCCAAACGATCTAAATCCTGCTGTATCCTCTGACAGTCCTCATCGCTATCCGCAATTCCACCAACCTTTGTGTCGTCTGCAAACTTACTAATCAGACCAGTTACATTTTCCTCCAAATCAGAGTGAAGCTCCCTCTACACTGTCCCCATCAAACACTCCCAGGACAGGCACAGCATGGGGTTAGATACAGAGTAAAGCTCCCTCTACACTGTCCCCATCAAACACTCCCTGGACAGGTACAGCACGGGGTTAGATACAGAGTAAAGCTCCCTCTACACTGTCCCCATCAAACACTCCCAGGACAGTTACAGCACGGAGTTAGATACAGAGTAAAGCTCCCTCGACACTGTCCCCATCAAACACTCCCAGGACAGGTACAGCACGGGGTTAGATACAGAGTAAAGCTCCCTCTACACTGTCCCCATCAAACACTCCCAGGACAGTTACAGCACGGGGTTAGATACAGAGTAAAGCTCCCTCGACACTGTCCCCATCAAACACTCCCAGGACAGGTACAGCACGGGGTTAGATACAGAGTAAAGTTCCCTCTACACTGTCCCCATCAAACACTCCCAGGACAGTTACAGCACGGGGTTAGACACAGGTTGAAGCTGCCTTGTTTGGCAATGGTGAGTTCCCCTCCAGCATTGGGGGGGATGATTTCTCTCAAACACCCAGTCCCATCACCCGCTGCTCCAGTTTGAATGAAAGATTTTGAATGCTGATTGTGTCTGACTTGGGTTTTTATAGACTTGAAGAGCTGATGCAAGTTGTGGGAGGAAAAGACCATGAGATACTTCAACTGCAGATCCAAATCTCTCCGAACACTTCCCAGTTGGGACAGATTTGCTAACTGCTGACATTCTGATGAAGCAGGAAAAACAGCAGGAAAGGGACGGTACAAATTGCTGAGTAAGATCCGGAACTGTCCAACCGGGGCGGCAGTTGCTTCCTTCCTCCTGTTTAGGATTAGAATCAGGGACTGAGAACGAGCCAGTTTAACCTCTTTGGTGCCAAATCAAGTGATGATTGGACAGTAAAACACAGAGAACATGTCTGACTTCCTGGGAGTGTTGGTCCCCCTGTGGAGACCAGCACGGTGTTTGTCAGTTTGTGTGCACCATTTATATCCATTTGTTTATCTGTGTGTTGGCCGGAGGCGTCAGTCTCTGTGTGTTTTGTGTGTTCGTGTTTCATGCTTGCGTCCATTATGTGAGTGGGGGTAGAGGAGGGGGTATGAGTGGGGGAGGGTATGGGTGTGGTGAGCGTGTTGGTGCGATTCTCTGGCCTTGTTGCCCTCTCGCTCGAACAATATGTGGCCGGTGAATAGCGAGAGAGGAAAAAACGAGAACCGCACTGGTCACCAAACAGTTAGCGATGTAACCGGCCGCTCCCATTGGCCAAATCAGGATCTCGCTGTAGCGGGGCGAGAAAACAATCATCATCACTTCCTTTTCCATACAATTAACGGGAGCCGCCCCATATCCAGCGGCCTCCCGTCATTCAGCCGCCTCCCCAGCGAGTGCTCACGCTGCCGCCAATTAATACTGCTTTTGGAAAACATGGACCTGGCGGAAGGGCTTCTGTGGGGAGCCGAGGTGGGAGTGGCCATCTTTGCTCGCGGGCAAAGAGCCCGGGGGCACTGGACTTGCTGCCCCAGTGCTCAGCTGAGGGTGGGGCCCTCTCGGCTGGGGGGAGGGGGGTGGTGGGGCCTGGCCCCAGCTAGGGGTGGGGGACCCTCCACAAGGGTGGGCCACCGTGGGAATACAGGGGGGAGGTGCTGGGGGGGGGGCAACCGCTCACGGCACCACCATGCCACCTCCTCGATCGTGTGTACCCGTCCCGGGGGAAACACCTGTCCCTGCCCACCCACCCCACCCACCACCCATAACCCCCACTGACTGCCGAGGCCTCGGGTGCTAATAGGGAATTAGCAATCGTAGTTAATTAGCCAGCTGCTTACCTCGTCCCGTGGCCTTTGGTGCCCCTGGCGGGCATCCTCGGGGGCTCAGTGGCGGCAGGCCGGACACACCTTGCCGCCCTGTCCATCAGTGTGTATATGCACCATGATGTACGTTATAACCGGACGTATTCAGAGTTTCTTTGTGTTTGACTTTGGGTTTTTCAATCACTTCATTCCTTCACTCCAGGATGAAGACCGGGGGTATTTTTAATTCAAGTTGCTTTATAAATAAACATTGTTGTTGTTCAGACTCCTCGTGTATCAGATTTTTTTTGTCTTTATTTCCAGAATTTGATTGAAAAAGGAACAATTTCTGGAATGTTTAATCCAGACTGACTGAGACTGGCAGCGGAGCGCCTCCCGGTGTCCAGCAGCAGGTACTGCAGCGGGGGAGCGCCACCTGGTGTCCAGTAGCAGGTATTGCAGGGGGCGAGCGTCACCCGGTGTCCAGCAGCAGGTACTGCAGCGGGGGAGCGCCACCTGGTGTCCAGTAGCAGGTATTGCAGGGGGAGCGTCACCCGGTGTCCAGCAGCAGGTACTGCAGCGGGGGAGCGCCACCCGGTGTCCAGCAGCAGGTATTGCAGCGGGGGAGCGCCTCCCGATGTCCAGCAGCAGGTACTGCAGCGGGGGAGCGCCGCCCGGTGTCCAGTAGCAGGTATTGCAGCGGGGGAGCGCCGCCCAGTGTCCAGCAGCTGGTATTGCAACGGGGGAGCGCCGCCCGGTGTCCAGCAGCAGGTATTGCAGCGAGGGAGCGCCGCCCGGTGTCCAGCAGCAGGTATTGCAGCGGGGGAGCGCCGCCCGGTGTCCAGCAGCAGGTACTGCAGCGGGGTAGCGCCGCCTGGTGTCCAGCAGCAGGTACTGCAGCGGGAGAGCGCCGTCCGGTGTCCAGCAGCAGGTACTGCAGCAGTGGACAGCACCACCCGGTGATCAGGAGGAGGTACTGCAGCGGCGGAGCGCCACCCGGTGTCCAGGAGGAGGTACTGCAGTGAGGGAGCGCCACCCCTGCCCCGGAGGAGGTATTACAGTGGGACAGCGCCACCCGGTGTCCCGGAGGAGGCCCTGCAGCGACGGAGCGCCACCATGTGTCCCGGAGGAGGTACTGCAGGTGCGGACAGCGCCACCCGGTGTCCAGCAGCCGATACTGCAGCTGCGGAGTGCCACCCGGTGTCCAGGAGGAGGTACTGCAGGGGGACCTGGAAGTGGATGTTTGACCTGTGACTGGCAGCAGAGCGCCACAGTGTCCCGGAGGAAGTGCTGTAGCAGCGGAGCGCCACCAGGTGTCCAGGAGGAGGTAGTGACGGCACGGACAGCGCCACACAGTGACCAACAGCAGGTACTGCAGCGGCAGAGCGCCACACAGTGTCCCGGAGGAGGTACTGCAGCAGCGGAGCGCCATCCGGAGTGCAGGAGAAGGTACTGCAATGGTGGAGCGCCACCCGGTGTTCCGGAAGAGTACTGCTGGCACAGACTGCGCCACCCGGTGTCCGGGAGGAGTTACTGCAGCGGCGGAGCGCCACCCGGAGGAGGTACTGCAGGCATGGACAGCGCGACCCGGAGTCCAGGACGACGTACTGCAGTGGCGGAGCGCCACCCAGTGTCCCAGAGGAGGTACTGCAGCGGCAGTGCGCCACCCGGAGTCCACGAGGAGGTACTGCAATGGTGGAGCGCCACACAGTGACCAACAGCAGGTACTGCAGCGGCGGAGCGCCACCCGGTGTTCCTAGGAGGTACTGCAGCGGCGGAGCGCCGCCCTGTGTGTCGGGTGAGGTCTTCTCTTCTCTCTTGGGCAGTCCCTCAGGGTGGAGGGTAACGTGCTTCCCCTGCGGGGAGGTGGGTCCTCCGGAGGCTGAATAGTCCAATCCGGGATGAGGTGGGTGGAGGCTCTCCGCTGATTACCCGCCACATGGTCCACCCCGCGACGCCGGAGGTGATTGGCACCAACGCGGATGGTCCGTCTCCAGTTTGTGTTGTCCGCCAGACGGTTGCCATGAGCCGATGGGGATGTTTTATTTCTTTAGGGAGGCTTTCAGAGTGTCCTTGTAGCGAATGATGGGTTTGAGCCGGGAGGATAATGCGAGGTTTCGTTTGAGGAAAAGAAGGATTTGTTCCTCGGGGAGTAATTTGCGAGTTTAGAGAAGTTGGGAGAGAATTCGGGCACATTAACACTGCAACCCGGACCAGCCTCCCCGAACAGGCGGCGGAATGTGGCGACTAGGGGCTTTTCACAGTCACTTCATTGAAGCCGACTTGTGACAATAAGTGAATCTTCTTTTTTTTTAACAAACAATTTTATTGAGGGTATTTTAGGCATATAGAAAAGATGACATTGTACAGTACAAACAAAAAAAGAAATTACACATTAAACATAATGCAAACCACGGCTCTGTTCACGCACGGACCTGCCTCAATATCCCCCTACTCTACTCTACTCTACCCTACCCTAGCACCCCCCACCCCCACCGCCCCCGCTGACGCTTACTCCTCTGCGAAGAAGTCAATAAATGGCTGCCACCTTCGGGCGAACCCTAGTAGCGAACCTCTCAAGGCGAACTTGACTTTCTCTCGGCCAAGAAAGCTCGCCATGTCCGAGAGCCATACCTCAGCCCTCAGGGGCACTGAGTCCCTCCATGCTAACAGTATACGTCGCCGGGCTACCAGGGGAGCAAAGGCCAGAACGTCGGCCTCCCTTCCTGGACTCCCGGGTCCTCCGAAACCCCAAAGATTGCCACCCCCGGGCTCATTACCACCCCAGTTTTCAATACCCGGGACATGACATCTGCGAATCCCTGCCAATACCCCGAGTTTAGGGCACGACCAGAACATGTGTACATGGTTAGCCGGCCCTCCGGAGCATCTCGCACACTTGTCCTCCAGCCCGAAGAATCTGCTCATCCGGGCCACCGTCATGTGGGCCCGGTGCACGACCTTAAACTGGATCAGGCTGAGTCTGGTGCATGTTGCGGTTGTGTTTACTCTGCTCAGGGCTTCTGCCCAGATACCGTCCTCCATCTCTCCCCCGAGCTCCTCCTCCCACTTAAGCTTCAGGTCCTCGTATCCTCAGCTCTCATTAGTTCCTTGTAGACATCTGAAACTCTACCCTCTCCCACCTCTCCCCCAGAAACTACCCTGTCCTGCCTCCCCTTCGGCGGGAGACGTGGGAAGAACGACACCAGTCTGCGTACAAAATCCCTCACCTGCAAGTATCTAAAGTCGTTCCCTCTCGTCAGCCCAAACTTCTCCTCCAGCGCCCTCATGCTCGGAAAGCTCCCTTCCAGGAACAGATCCCAAATCCTCACAATCCCCGCCCTCCTCCACAGTCGATACCCCCCGCCCATGTTCCCCGGGGCAAATCGGTGGTTGCCGCAGATTGGGGTCCACACCGATGCTCTTACCTCCCCGACATGCCTCCTCCACTGGCCCCAGATCCGAAGAGCCGCCACCACTATCGGGCTGGTGGAGTACCGTGCCGGCGAAAGCGGGAGTGGCGCCGTGACCAGGGCTGCTAAGCTAGTGCCCCTGCACGAAGCGGCCCCCATCCGCTCCCAAACCGACCCCGCACCCACCATCCATTTCCTTATCATCGCTATGTTGGCCGCCCAGTAATGGTTGCTGAAGTTCGGCAACGCCAGCCCCCCTTCTCCTCTGTTTCTTTCAAGCATCACCCGCGGGGACTTCCCATCCCATACAAATCCCAGAATAATTTTATTCAGCCTCTTAAAGAAGGACCGCGGGATAAAGATTGTGAGACCCTGAAAAACAAACAAGAACCGCGGGAGAATCGTCACCTTAACAGTCTGCACCCTCCCTGCCAATGACAGCGGGAGCGCATCCCACCTCCGGACTCCTCCCTCACTCGTTCCACCAGTCGGGACAGGTTAAGCTTATGCAACCTGCCCCAGTCCCGTGCCACCTGAATCCCCAAACATCGGAAACTCTCCCCCACTAGCCTGAACGGCAACCCCTTCAGCCCACTCTCCTGCCCCCTCGCCTGAATTACAAACAACTCCCTCTTAGCCATGTTCAGTTTGTATCCAGAGAACCGGCCAAACTCCCTCAGGGTTGCCATAATACCGTCCATTCCCACCATTGGGTCCGATATATATATAACAGCAGATCATCCGCGTATAACGAGACTCTATGTTCCACTCGCCCCCCCCCCGGACCAGCCCTTTCCAGCCCCTAGAAGCTCTCAGTGCAATTGCCAGCGGCTCTATGGCCAGCGCAAACAGCAGTGGGGAGAGCGGGCAGCCCTGTCTTGTCCCACGGTGCAGTCTAAAGTAGTCCGATGTCGTCCTGTTCGTCCTTACACTCGCCTCCGGGGCCTGATACAATAGCCTAACCCAGTCGATGAACCCCGCCCCGAACCCGAACTGTCCTAGTACCTCCCACAGATAATCCCACTCGACCCGGTCAAAAGCCTTTTCAGCATCCATGGCTACCACTATCTCTACCTCCCTCCTCTCCGGGAGCATCATAATCACGTTGAGCAGCCTTCTTAGGTTGGCCACCAGCTGCCTCCCCTTTACAAACCCGGTTTGATCCTCCACAATTACATCCGGGACACAGTCCTCAATTCTAGTCACCAAGATCTTGCCCAGTAACTTGGAGTCTACGTTGATCAAAGAGATCGGCCTGTGTGACCCACAGGCCTCCGGGTCCTTATCCCGTTTCAGAATGAGCAAGATGGTGGCCTGCGACATCATCGGGGGTAAACTCCCTCTGTCTCTTGCCTCGTTGAAGATCCTGACCAGCACCGGCCCCACTATCCCAGCAAATATTTTGTAAAACTCCACCGGATACCCGTCCGGCCCTGGGGCTTTACCCGGCTGCATGACCTTCAGGCCCCCCCCAATACCTCTTCAATCCTGACCAGGGCCCCCTGTCCGTCCATCAACCCCCTCCCCACTCTTGGGAAGGTCAGTCCGTCCAAGAATCGCCTCATCGCCCCCGGTCCCCCGGGTGGTTCCGAAGTGTACAGCTTCCTATAAAAGTCCCTAAAGACCTTGTTCAGCCCTGCCGGGTCACCCACTAGATTACCCTCCCCATCCACTACCCTCCCTATTTCCCTGGCCGCTTCCCTCTTGCTCAATTGCTGTGCAAGCATTCTACTGGCCTTCTCCCCATACTCACAAATCGCACCTTTTACCTTTCTAAGCTGCTCTACAGCCTTGCCTGTAGTCAGCACCCCAAATTCGGCCTGCAGCCTCTGTCGTTTCCTGAGTAAATCTGGCCTCAGGTATTCCGCGTAACTCCTGTCCGTCCGTAGAATTTCCTTAATCAGTCGGTCTGTCTCTGCCCTATCTGTCCTGTCCCTGTACGCCCGGATTGAAATCAGCTCCCCTCTCACCACTGCCTTCAGTGCCTCCCAGAGCACCGCTGCCGAGACTTCTCCAGTATCGTTCACCTGCAGGTAATTCTCAGCCTCTCGCACACCGCCTCGCCCGCGAGTAATCCAACTTCCAGCCTCCATGGTGGGCGCTGAAAGCTGTCCTTACAAAACTGCAGGTCTACCCAGTACGGAGCAGGGTCCGATATGGCAATTGCCGAATATTCTGCCCCCACCATTCCGGCCAGCAGGTCCCGACTCACAACAAAGTAGTCAATTCGGGAATACACCTTGTGGACGTGGGAGTAGTACGAGGACTCCCTCGCCGTTGACCGGCTAAGTCTCCACGGATCTGCTCCCCCCATTTGCTCCATGAACCCTCTCAGTTCCTTTGCCATCGCCGGCAACCTGCCCGTTCTTGAGCATGACCGGTCCAGGCTCGGGTCCAGGACTGTATTAAAGTCCCCGCCCATGATCAGCTTACCCGAGTCCAAGTCGGGGATCTTCCCCAGCATCGTCCTAATAAAATCCACATCGTCCCAATTAGGGACATACACACTAACCAGGACTACTCTCACCCCTTCGAGCTTACCCCTCACCATAACAAACCTGCCACCCCCATCCACGACTGTGCCCTCCGCCTCAAATTGTACCCTTTTATTAATCAGGATCGCAACCCCCCTCGTCTTAGAATCCAGCCCCGAATGAAAGACCTGACTGACCCAGCCCTTCCTTAACCTAACCTGGTCTGCCACTTTCAGGTGCGTCTCCTGCAATAAGACTTTTGTAAGGGCCCCGAAGAATCGAGCACGAGTTTTAAGGATACAAAATAATAACATTTATTTACTATAACAATATATACATAACAGTAGCAGTAACTTCCCTTGCTACCTTCTCCTTCCTCCTGGTTCCTGGACTGGCCAGCTTATTTATAGTAGGAGTTTCTCCGCCCCCCTCATTGGGGAAGTTCATACTCCCATAGGATTGTGGGATAGTCATTAGTCCCCAGCCAATCGTCAGTAGGCAGGTTATAACATCCCTCCCCCCCAAAGTCCAAGGAATCCACCGTAGGCCCTGGCGAAGGAAGGCGTCAAACTCGTTTGGCCGCAGGCCGGACGCCATTTGCACGCGGCGCTGGATCAGGCGGCGTATAACGAGACGGAGACCGGCGCTTCCGTGATGAACGGCGCGGTTGTACATCCACGGCCTGTGGACCCGAGGATTCCCCCTCTGATTCATCCTGTGTCTCCATCTCGGAGTCAGAGTCTGCTGCCTCCGTCATGTCAGCGTCTCCAACCCCATTCGGTCCCGTCACGACCTGCGCAGGCTTCGAGTGAGGCACCAGTGGAAGATTTGGAGGACTACCTTCCCTTGTTTCTGGTCTTTGCCGCTGTTGAACTGAGCTCCGGGGGCGGGGAATCTTTTGCGGGGATGATCTTCTGGACCGGACGTGGTCTACATGTTTTCGCTGGAGACGACCCTGGGCTTGCACTTGGTACGATATAGGGCCCGTTTGGCGAAAGATTACACCAGGAACCCATTGGGCACCACCAGCAAAATTCCGAACGAACACTGGGTCACCGGGCGCAAACTGCCGAATCGGCCGATGCCGAGACAATCCCGGTCCCTGTCGTTCTTGTGTGCGGCGTACTTTTGCGCCAATGTCCGGGAAGACCATACTAAGGCGGGTGCGAAGTCTTCGGCCCATGAGGAGTTCTGCGGGAGCTACCCCAGTCACCGCATGGGGGGTGGTCCTGTACGTAAACAAAAAGCGAGCCAGTCTCGTGTCCATTGATCCGGAAGACTGCTTCTTTAGGCCTCTTTTGAATGTCTGCACTGCGCGCTCTGCCAACCCATTTGAAGCCGGGTGGTAAGGGGCAGTGCGGATATGGCGGATGCCGTTCATCTTTGTAAATCTAGCAAACTCCTCACTCGTGAATGGAGTGCCATTATCCGTGACCAGCACCTCGGGGAGGCCATGCGTACTAAATGATAAACGCATTTTTTCAATTGTTGCGCAGGATGTTGTCCCCTGCATCTTATGCACCTCCAGCCATTTGGACTGGGCGTCAATTAGTAGAAGGAACATGGATCCCTGAAAAGGGCCTGCGAAATCTGCATGTAAGCGTGCCCAAGGCCGCCCTGGCCATTCCCAGTGATGTAGGGGCGCGGCGGGCGGAAGCTTCTGATGCTCCTGGCAAATGGAGCAGTTTTGGGCCACCTTCTCAATGTCGGTGTTGAGGCCTGGCCACCAGACATAACTCCGGGCCAACATTTTCATCTTGGTCACGCCCGGATGCCCATTGTGCAAGTCTGATAATATCAGCTCCTGGCCTTTTTCCGGGACAATCACACGCGTCCCCCACAAGAGGATGCCGTCTTCCACGCTGAACTCTGACAGCTTGGAGGAAAATGCCCGCAACTCGCCTGGGAGCTGTCTATGCTGCCCACCATACAGGACTATGTGCCGAACCTTTGACAAGACTGGCTCCGTCTGGGTCTACTCACGGATCTAAGATGCCGTGACAGGCAAGGTGTCCATAAAATTTAGGGTTGCGACCACCTCACCGGTCGTGGGGGTCGACATGGGGCCGGTCGATAAAGGCAATCGGCTCAGTGCGTCGGCATTTGCTATCTGTGTACCTGGTTTGTGCTCCAGAGAATACTCATATGCAGCAAGCAACAAAGCCCAGCGCTGGATCCGTGCAGAAGCAATGGGCGGTATTGGCTTATCCTCTCTGACGAGTCCCAGCAGGCGCTTATGATCAGTCACGATAATGAAATGGCGGCCGTACACATACTGGTGGAAGCGTATCACCGCAAAAACCACTGCCAGGCCCTCCTTCTTGATCTGCGCGTACTTTTTCTCCGCTGCAGTCAATGTGCGGGAGGCGAAAGCTATCGGTCGCTCGGCCCCGTTCTCCATCTTGTGGGACAGGACGGCCCCAATACCATACGGGGATGCATCACATGTGACGAGCAAAGGCTTTCCAGGATCATAGTGGGTTAGTAACCCGGACGACGACAATTGTTGCTTTACCCGCCGGAAAGCGGTTTCTTGCGGCTGACCCCAAACCCAGGTGTGATTTTTCTTTAGCAGCAGGTGTAAGGGGGCCAGCGTAGTTGCCAGATTGGGGAGGAACTTCCCGTAATAGTTTACGAGACCGAGAAAAGAACGAAGATGCGAAGTGTCAGTCGGGGTGTGGGCATGTTGAATCGCACGCACCTTCTCTGCGACGGGGTGCAGACCCTCGCGGTCCACCCGATAACCTAGGTAGACTACTTCTTTTGCCTGAAATACGCACTTTGTGTGACGTAAACGGACTCCAGCCTCTGAAAAGCGTCTAAGGACAGCATCCAGATTTTCCAAATGCTCTTGCTCCGACGTCCCTGTAATCAACACGTCATCTAGGTAGACAGCCACACGTGGTAAACCTCTCAAAATGCCCTCCATAACACGTTGAAAAATTGCGCAGGCAGAGGATACTCCAAAGGGCAACCGTGTATATTCATACAGGCCCCGGTGTGTATTAATCGTTACATATGGTCGGGAGGCAGGGTCCAGCTCCAACTGCAGGTAGGCGTGACTCATATCTAATTTTGTGAATGAGAGTCCACCTGCAAGTTTCGCGTAGAGATCCTCTATGCGAGGCATTGGGTATCGGTCGAGTCGGGAAACTGTATTCACTGTAAGTTTATAGTCGCCACACAAGCGAACTGTGGCATCTGGCTTCATTACTGGTACAATTGGTGCTGCCCAGTCAGCAAAACGGATGGGCCTGATAATACCCAAACTCTCCAAACGAGTGAGCTCCCCATCTACCTTCTCGAGCAAAGCGTAAAGCACTGGGCGCGCCCGGAAATAGCGCGGCGTGGCTCCTGGTTCAACTTGGATACGGGTTACGGCCCCTTTTATTTTCCCCAAACCAGGCTGGAATACCTCTGGGTATCGTCCTAGCACCTCAGTCAACCCTCCAGAAACTGTTCGGAGGATGTGCTGCCATTGCAACCACAAATGGCGCAACCAGTCCCGACCCAACAGGCTGGGCCCATGGCCACGCACTACGATAAGTGGGAAACGCCCCTCCTGGCGTCCATAGACAACAGGGGTCATTGTAGTTCCTGCAATGTCCAGTGGTTCCCCCGTGTAGGTGGCCAACCTGGCCTGTGAGTCGGTTAATGTAAGGGTCTGTATACCCTGCTTGATGCGGTCGAATGTCCTCTGGGCGATCACGGAGACCGCTGCGCCAGTATCCAACTCCATCTCCAGCGGGTGGCCATTGACCCGTACTGTCACCTTAATGGGGGCCACACGGGGAGCTGCCACACAATGCAGCTGCAGGCAGTCGTCCTCCGTCTCCACGTCCTCAGGAGTGGTCGCCGCAGGTTCATCCACATGGAAGGTACGGCCTCTGGGCTGGTCCCAGTTACGGCCCCTGGGCTGGTCCCAGTTTCGGTCGGAACGACGACGCCTCTGGCATCCCCAGGACCGCCGTCCGCGACGGGGTCGGCGCCCACAAGTCTGACACGGACATGGCTCCTCATCCATTGGTTCTGGAGAAGGCTCCCTTCGGGGAGGAATGTCCGACGGCCACTGGCGTCGGTCTGGTCGTTGCCTCGCCCAAGGTACCGCAGGAGTGCGGGGGGACGGTTTTGGGCGGAAAGGGTTGCGCCCCAAGGCATGCACTTCCATTCCCTGTCGCTCCTGTACTCCTCGCTCTGCGCTCTCTCGGGACAATACTATTTGTATTGCCTGTTGAAAAGTCAACGTTGGCTCCGCTAACAACTTTCTCTGGGTGGCCGCATTGTTAATACCGCAAACCAAACGGTCGCGTAACATTTCTGACAAGGTCTCACCATAGTCACAGTACTCCGCAATCCCGCGTAGCCTGGATAAAAAATCGGCAAGGGATTCTCCAGGGGTCCTCTCAGCGGTATTAAACCGGTAACGCTGGACTATCATGGACGGGGTTGGGTTAAAATGTTGCCCCACTATATTCACACGTTCATCAAACGTTTTGGTGTCCGGCGCAGCTGGGTACGTAAGGCTCCTAATCACCCCAAACGTATGCGGCCCGCAGGCGGTGAGCAATATGACCACCTGGCGCTCGTTTTCGGTGATATTGTTTGCCCGGAAATAGTAACGCATCCGTTGTGTGTACTGGTTCCAGCTTTCCAGCGCAGCATCAAAAACATCCAAACGTCCGTACAGAGGCATGGTGTAATAGAAAACAACTTCCAACCTGTATCCAACAAAAATCCAGGGAGGTGGCTTCAGCAGTGTAGACAGCTATTCACTTTAACCCTCATCGCCAGTTTTGTGAGGGCCCCGAAGAATCCAGCACGAGTTTTAAGGATACAAAATAATAACGTTTATTTACTATAACAATATATACATAACAGTAGCAGTAACTTCCCTTGCTACCTTCTCCTTCCTCCTGGTTCCTGGACTGGCCAGCTTATTTATAGTAGGAGTTTCTCCGCCCCCCTCATTGGGGAAGTTCATACTCCCATAGGATTGTGGGATAGTCATTAGTCCCCAGCCAATCGTCAGTAGGCAGGTTATAACAAAGACTCTGTCCGCCTTCAGAACCCGCAGATGCGCAAACACACGCGCCCTCTTCACTGGCCCGTTTAACCCTCTAACATTCCAGGTGATCAGCCTGGTTGGGGGGGCACTTCACCCCGCCCCTTTGCCGATCAGCCATCCCCTTTCCTTAGCCAGCTCCCCAGCCATGTGTCGCGCTTCCTCTGGCCCGCCCCCTGGCTGGCTCCACCCATGACCTCCTCACTGTTACCATGCCCAGTTTCCATCCCCGTCTGCAGAACAACTCCCCTCCCCCCCCCCCAGCAACACCCTCCTATCACCTAACCCCTGCTCTAATCTAACTATATGCACACCCCCCACCTCGGCTACCGTTGACTCGCTGCACTCAGCTAGCCTGGTGCTCCCAGCCTCGGCGCCAGCGCGTCTCCCAGCCATTGTTCCCAGTCACCCCTCCCCCGACCCCTCCACACCACTTCCCCAGATCAGCCCTACCTAAGCAAACACTCTGTACAAGTCAGAAACAACCCCCACAACAGCACAATTCAAGTTAAACAAGAAAAAAAGAGATAAGAAATAACCGGCCCTCTTCAGCTCTTCCCAAAGAGACACAGGAAAACAAATTGCACAAAGTTCCCTTGAAGCATCCATTTTAACCCAACCCTTTTAACTGTTTTCTTTATTAATTACCCCCCCAGCCAAACTCCAACTAAGCAAAGAGCCCAAACAGGAAACATTCAGGTAAGCCACGCAAAAAACACGCAAAAACCCCCCCAAAAAAGATACATCCCAAAACGGGAGAGACACCACATATACTGAAAAGCTCTAACATGAGTCCAAACGTCCTCAGCTCAGGGCCTTGCTTCTTAACCAAGTCCATCGCCTCTTCGGATTCCTCGAAATAGTGGTGCTGACCCTCATCCGTAACCCACAGTCGCGCCGGAAAAAGCAGCCCGAATTTCTCCTTGTTTTTATACAGTATCTCCTTCACCTGCCTGTAGCCTCCCCTCCTCCTGGCGACCTCCGCGCTCTGCGCTTGGTAAACACGCAGGGTGGCATTGTCCCAAATACAGCTTTGTGTGCTCTTTGCCCATTGCAGCACCCGCTCCTTGTCCAGGTACCTGTGAAAGCGTACCACCATCGCTCGTGGGGGACCCCCTCGTCGCGGCTGCCTCACCTGCACTCTGTGTGCCCCGTCCACCACCGGCGGGCGCGGGAACACCTCGTCCCCCAGCAACTTCTGAAACAGACCCGCCACATATGCCGCAGCGTCCTGCCCCTCTGCCCCCTCCGGGAGGCCCACGGTTCTCATGTTCTGCTGACGAGATCTGTTGTCCAGGTCCTCCAGCCTTTCCAGAAGCACTTTTTGCTGGTCCCTCAATCTCCGAATTTCCACATCCGCCACTGTTTGAAAGTCAGCCTGCTCCTCCACTGACTTCTCCAACTGCTGGAGCTTCTCAGCCTGATCATCCAGCCTTTTTCCCATCCGATCAATCGACTTCTGAAGCGGCTCCAAGTTGTCAAGCTTCAGAGCCAAAAGGCCCTCCTGCATCGTCTGCAGCAGCTGCTGCATTGTGGGCTGGGCTGTCGGCTCCTCGCTCTGAACACCAGCCATGCTGCTCGCTCTCACAGCCTCCTCTGTGCCCTTACTCAACCACTTCCTCTGCTGTTTACGGTCCCTCCGGCTTCTTAGGTCCAGACAATTCTGTATGGGTCCTGTGCCTGAGTACTATTGCTTTCCAGTTCCGCGCTCAAAAGCACAGAAAAGTCGGGGGAAAAGGTCCAAAAGTCCGACCAAAATGGGAGCCACCAAATGTGCGACCTGCTCCCTCAGAGCCGCCACCGGAAGTCCCATAAGCGATTATTATTATTATTATGAAGCTACTGTGAAAATCTCCTAGTCGCCACATTCCGGCGCCTGTTCGGGTACACTTAGGGTGAATTCAGAATGTCCAATTCACCTAACAGCACGTCTTTCGGGACTTGTGGGAGGAAACTGGAGCACCCGGAGGAAACCCACGCAGACACGGGGAGAACGTGCAGACTCCGCACAGACAGTGACCCAGCCGGAAATCGAACCTGGGACCCTGGTGCTGTGAAACCATAGTACTAACCACTGTGCTACCGAGGTACATGCAGGTTCATGACTCCGCAAGAGAAGGTTTCCCCAACCTTCCCAACAGAGCCTCTTTGCTGGAGACAGTGATGTCAGCAGGGGGGGGGGGGGGGGGGGGGGGGGGGGTGGCATTGAGAGGGGGGGTCATACGGTGATCTACAGGGGGATTCTCGAGGATGATAACGTGTCGATGGGGGGGATTAAGGTGAAATGGGAGGAGAAGTTGGGGTTAGATGCGGGACTGCGGTGTGAGGTGCTGCGGAGGGTGAATGCCTCGACTTCATGTGCGAGGTTGGGACTGATGCAGCCAAATGTAGTGTAAAGGGTGCACCTGACTAGGGCGAGGATGAACTGGCTGTTCGAGGGGGTGGAGAATGTCTGTGAGCGATGTGGGAGGTGCCCTGCGAACCAGGTTCAAATGTTTTGGTCCTGGAAAGCGGGAAGGTTTTGGAGGGTGGTGTTCAGTGCAATCTTGGGGGATGTGGAACCATATCACTAGAAGCCATATTCGGGGTGTCGGAGCAGCCGGAGCTGCAGGTGGGAGCGGGGGAAGATGTCTTCGCCTTCGCCTCGCTGGTCGCTCGCTTGTTGGGGTGAAGGTCAGCTTCTCCACCCTATGCCTCGGTGGGGGTGGGGGGGGGGCTTGCTGGAATTTCTGACCCTGGAAAAGGTGAAGTTTGCTCTGAGGGGGGGGGGCTAATGAGGGGTTCTACAATCGTTGGGGTTTGTTCATCCTGCACTTTCGGGAGTTGGTTACCATTGACTGCTGAGGGGAAGAGTTAGTTGTTTCTTTTGTTTGGGGTTGTTTTTGTATTGTGAAAATGTTGAAAATTTGTTGCATAAAAGTACTTTTTAAAAAAGCGTGTCCTCATAGAGTTTCCTCTGCCCTCCTAGTGATCGCCACTGCGGAGCTCAGAGTGGAGCACCTGTTTCAGAAATCTTGGGCACGTGGACAATGTGACCCACCCATCGCAGCTGGTTGAGTGTGACCACTGCCTCGAGACTGGGGATATTGGCCTGGGAGAGGACACTCGCGTTGGTACACCTGTCCTGCCAGTGGATTTGCAGGATTTTACGGAGGCAGCGTTGGTGATTTCTCTGCAAGGATCTGAGGTGTCTGCTGTACATTGTCCATCTTTCTGATGCACACAGGAGGGCGGGGACCACGGCTGCTCTGTACACCATGAGCTTGATGCTGGGTTTGAGGTCTCGGTCTTCGAACACTCTGTTCCTCAGGCATCGGAAGACTGCACTGGCGCATTGGAGTCGATGTTCGATTTGATCATTAATGTCTGCCCGCACTGAGACGAGGCTCCTGAGGCCTGGGAAACGATCCGCATTGTTCAAAGTGCTCACCGTGGGTCTTGATGGTCAGGGGTCAGTTTTGTGTGGCAGGAGCGGACTGGTAGAGAACCTTTGTTTTCCAGATGTTTAGTCCAAGGCCCATTCTCTCATATCTGTCGGTGAATGTGTCAACGATGGTCTGCGTACTGCAGCTCAATGACAGAGGCTGAGGTGGCCTTGGTTCTGGCCTGGAGGCATCGGAGGTTGAACAGTTTCCCGCTTGGAGGTTGTTCCACAATCCCTCACGGTTGAGATTGAAGAAGGTCACCATGGACAGAGGTTGATACTGCTCCCTGCACTTTTCCTGGATTTGTCCAGGATGAAGGCCGAGGGTATTTGGCCTTCATCCTGGAATGCACTGCCTGTGGAAGTAGTTGAGTCGGAAACATTAGGGACCTTCAAGCAGCTATTGGATAGGTACATGGATTACGGTAAAATGATATAGTGTAGATTTATTTGTTCTTAAGGGCAGCACGGGTAGCATTGTGGATAGCACAATTGCTTCACAGATCCATGGTCCCAGGTTCGATTCCGGCTTGGGTCACTCTCTGTGCGGAGTCTGCACGTCCTCCCCGTGTCTGCGTGGGTTTCCTCCGGGTGCTCCGGTTTCCTCCCACAGTCCAAAGATGTGCGGGTTAGGTGGATTGGCCATGATAAATTGCCCTTAATGTCCAAATTACCCTTGGTGTTGGGTGGAGGTGTTGAGTTTGGGTAGGGTGCTCTTTCCAAGAGCTGGTGCAGACTCAAAGGGCCGAATGGCCTCCTTCTGCACTGTAAATTCAATGATAATCTATGATTAATCTAGGACAAAGGTTCGGCACAACATCATGGGCCGAAGGGCCTGTTCTGTGCTGTATTTTCTATGTTCTATTTTTAATTCAAGTTGCTTTATAAATAAACATTGTTGTTGTTCAGACTCCTCGTGTATCAGATTTTTTTTGTCTTTATTTCCAGAATTTGATTGAAAAAGGAACAATTTCTGGAATGTTTAATCCAGACTGACTGAGACTGGCAGCGGAGCGCCTCCCGGTGTCCAGCAGCAGGTACTGCAGCGGGGGAGCGCCATCTGATGTCCAGTAGCAGGTATTGCAGGGGGCGAGCGTCACCCGGTGTCCAGCAGCAGGTACTGCAGCGGGGGAGCGCCGCCCGGTGTCCAGCAGCTGGTATTGCAACGGGGGAGCGCCACCTGGTGTCCAGTAGCAGGTATTGCAGGGGGGAGCGTCACCCGGTGTCCAGTAGCAGGTATTGCAGGGGGCGAGCGTCACCCGGTGTCCAGTAGCAGGTACTGCAGCGGGGGAGCGTCACCCGGTGTCCAGCAGCAGGTATTGCAGCGGGGGAGCGCCACCCGGTGTCCAGCAGCAGGTATTGCAGCGGGGGAGCGCCACCCGGTGTCCAGCAGCAGACACTGCAGTAGGGGAGCGCCACCCGGTATCCCGGAGGAGGTACTGCAGGAGCGGACAGCGCCACCCGGTGTCCCGGAGGAGGTACTGCGGGCGCGGACAGCGCCACACGGTGTCCCGGAGGAGGTACTGCAGGCGCGGACAGCGCCACACGGTGTCCAGAAGGAGGTACTACAGGGGCCCGGAAGTGGATGTTTGACCTGCGAGCTGTGTTTCCGGTGCTGAAGCCGCAATGGCGCCGGTGTTTTGCGATCTGAAGGCGGACAGCCGCCGGGAATCCGCCGCCATCGGGCTGAGCGGCGGACGGAGCGGGCCCCAAGCCGAGTGAGGCGGCAGCGGATGTGTGCGGGAGCCGCTGACAGGCCCAGGCCCCGAGTCACCGCCAGATCCTCCAGCAAAACTTAGAAACCTCAGACAAGTTTTTTACCTCCAATTTTCCGGATCCCAAATCAGCTCAAAACCAATAAAATAACTTTTTAATGTTGGAAACGGCGCCCACCCAGTAAAACCCTCCAGGAGCCGCCCCCTGCCTGGCCCCCTGCCTGGCCAGACCCACAGGACCAGACCCCCCCCCCCCGGCCAGACCCCCCCCCCTGGCCCTCCCCCTCCCCCCCCCCGGGCCGGACCCTCTGGCCAGAGACCCACCGGTTAGACCCCCCCCCATCCCGCCGGCCGGAATCCTCTGGCCAGACCCCCCCCCCCCCCCCCCCCCCCCCCCCCCCCCGGCGGACCCTCTGGCCAGACCCACCAGCTAGAACCCCTGGCCAGACCCCCCCCCCCCCCGGCCGGACCCTCTGGCCAGACCCCACCCGGCCGGATCCCCCGGCCAGACCCTCACCCCAACCCCCCCGGGCAGTGAGTGACACCCACTCGGGGGCAGGGCCCCCTCCCCCTGGCGGACCCTCTGGCCAGACCCACCAGCTAGAACCCCTGGCCAGACCCCCCCCCCCCCCCCCCCCGGGCCGGACCCTCTGGCCAGACCCCACCCGGCCGGATCCTCCGGCCAGACCCTCACCCCAACCCCCCCCCCGGGCAGTGAGTGACACCCACTCGGGGGCAGGGCCCCCTCCCCCTGGAGCGATGCCGATGAAGTTGAGGTGACTGCGGAGAGGATCGGGGGATCCGGGCGTTCCGCTGGCGTTTGGCTGTGTTTCCTGGGGGATGCCAGGCTCGGAGAGAGCCGGGACTAAAGTGGACGGAGGCGGTGGTCTGGGCTCCCTGCAGCCCGGCTCCAGCAGCGGCAGAGAACGGCGGAAAGCAGCATCCAGGCACAAGCGACACCGAGCCAAGCACAGCAGAGACTCCCCGGCCACCGTGCACACGCCGCTCACCAAGGTGAAGTCTCTGGTGGAGTACGATGACATCAGCTCGGACTCCGACACTTTCTCCGAGGTCACTGTCCGCTCTGAACGGAGGGACAAGGAAGAGCGAATGAGTTCGGACAAATCGGTTAAAGTTCACAAACATCACCATCACCACCCACACAAACGAGTTAAGGAGCATCACAAGTCAAAGGAGACAGAACGGGTTAAAGACCGGGGCAGGAGGCCAGAATCTGGCAAGTCCAGCACCAGCAGAGAAAGGACTTCTTCCAAAAGGCAGGTGATGGAGGATGAGGACTGTGGGAAGAAGGAGCACACGTCGCCATTCTTGAAGCACAGCAGCAAGGATTTAAAGTCTGCCAAATCGTACAAAGAGAGGGGTAAGCGAGAGAAAGAGGACCGTTTGACACATAAGGAACGACCGAAGAGTCAAAAGAAAAGTAAGGAAACTCCACGAGGTTATCGAACATCCGCCAGTCCAAAAAAGAAAAGCGGAAGTCCGAGACGGAAACGCTCATCAAGCCCGAACAGGGAGGACAGCCCCATTGGGACGTACAGCAAAGGGTACGATGCCAGTCCTGTTTACAGGTCACGGACGTCTAGTAATTATGATGGCTACCGGCGAAGTCCTGGTGATTCCGGCCGGAAGCAGTCGGCAAGTCCGCCATATTATGGTTCCAGGGAGCCCGCTGCATACCAAAGCGGGTATAACATGCGATCACCGAGTCCTTATGCCAGGAGGCAACGGTCTTCAAGCCCCTACAGTAGGCACCGATCACCCAGCTACGACAGACACAGCAGCTCGTATGACTATAGTGGGAGATCACCAAGTCCATACAGCAGGAGGCGATCGGTCAGTCCATACAGCACCAGGCGCTCATTCAGCCAAAGCCCAGTGGCCAGGTACAGTATAAACTTTTTTCATTTCAAACTGTGGAACAGGCTGAAGTTGATTAGAGTCATTATGTTTCTGAGTAAAATGACTTGTGGTGTAAGATGTTTTGTGGGTGGGAGGTTGTTAGATGATCTTAACCCCCTACAGTCAACCAGTAGGTCACAACTGGGGACTGAAGTAGCTGCAGACTCCCTCGCTGGCAGGGTGTGGGCCCAGTGTGAACTCTTCCCCCTCTGCTCTGAACCGGTTGTTGGGGCTGCAGATTGACAATTGAGGAGTGACCTCTCTCCACTCTGGCTGGACCAGGGCAGTTTGAAATGCTGCAGTTTATAATGACATGAGGAATATATTGTATTTCAATGAATATATGTAATAATCCAGTTTCATTTAGAGAATGACTGAGACAAGTGAGAGGCTGAAGTTCCATCTTCAGAGACCAGACAGGTTTGTTTTAACAACTCCAACACACAGCGCCAGGGACCCGGGTGGCACAGCGGTTAGCACTGCTGCCTCAGCGCCAGGGACCCGGGTGGCACAGCGGTTAGCACCGCCGCCTCACAGCGCCAGGGACCCGGGTGGCACAGCGGTTAGCACTGCTGCCTCAGCGCCAGGGACCCGTGTGGCACAGCGGTTAGCACCGCCGCCTCACAGCGCCAGGGACCCGGGTGGCACAGCGGTTAGCACTGCTGCCTCACAGCGCCAGGGACCCGGGTGGCACAGCGGTTAGCACCGCCGCCTCACAGCGCCAGGGACCCGGGTGGCACAGTGGTTAGCACTGCTGCCTCAGCGCCAGGGACCCGGGTGGCACAGTGGTTAGCACTGCTGCCTCAGCGCCAGGGACCCGGGTTCAATTCAGACCTTGGGTCACTGTCTGTGTAGAGTTTGCACTTTCTCCCCGTGGCTGCGTGGGGTTCCTCTGGGTGCTCCAGTTTCCTCCCACAGCCCAAAATGTGCAGGTTCGTGGGGTTACAGGGTGAGGGAGTGGGCCGAGGTAGGGTGCTCTTTCGGAGGGTCGGCGTAGATTTGATGGGCTGAATGGCCTCCTTCTGCACTGTAGGGATTCTGTGAATTGTGAGCAGTGATGCGAGGTCCTGCCACATGTTGGAGAGGATGGAGCAGTCTCAGTAATATTATAAATTGGAGATCAGAGTTGGATCGTACGGGGCAGTGGGGAACATTCCGTTTGGAAAGATCTCTCTGTGGCCCAGGACTAATACCCGAGCTGTAGATGCCAGTGCTGAGCCAGGACAGCTTCTGTGCTCAGCTTGGGTGCTGGGCATGGCTACCCTGGGGGGAAAATCCTGAGTACTCGAGTGGGAGGGTCCTGTACATGAGGGTTGGGTCCTGTACATGAAAGGGTGGTCCTTTACACTAGTGAGGGGGGTCCTCAACAGGAGTTGAGGGTGGGGGGGGGGGTTCTCTACATGATGGAGGGGTCCTGTACACGAGGGGGGGTGTCTCTACACGAGGGGGGTGTCCTGTCCACGAGGGGATGTGGGGTCTGTACATGAGGGGGGTCCAGTAAACGAGAGAGGGGGGTCCTGTACACGAGAGAGGGGGGTCCTGTACACGAGAAGGGGTACTGCACATGGGGAGGGGGTCCCGTACTCGAGGGGGGTCATGTACATTTGGGGGGGGTCCAGTACACGAGTGAGGGGGGTCCTCTACACGAGGGGAGTCCTGTACACGAGGAGATTGGGGCCTGTACATGAGGTGGGGCCCTACACGAGGAGGGTCCTGTACACTAGTGGGTTGTCCTGTACATGAGGGGGGTCCTACACAAGGAGGGTCCTACCCGAGGGGGGTCCCCCACATGAAGAGTGTCCTATATACGAGGTGGGTGTCCTGTCTATGATTGGATGTGGGGTCCTACACGAGGACGGTCCTGTACACGAGGAGGGCCTCTAGAACATAGAACATACAGTGCAGAAGGAGGCCATTCGGCCCATCGAGTCTGCACAGACCCACTTAAGCCCTCACTTCCACCCTATCCCCGCAACCCAATAACCCCTCCTAACCTTTTGGTCACTAAGGGCAATTTATCACGGCCAATCCACCTAACCTGCACGTCTGTAGGAGAATACTGGAGCGCCTGGAGGAAACCCACACAGACACGGGGAGAACGTGCAGACTCCGCATAGACAGTGACCCAGCGAGAATCGAACCTGGGACACTGGCGGTGTTGAAGCCACAGTGCTGTCCGCTTGTGCTACTGTGCTGACCTCTACACGAGGGGGTGTGGGGCCTGTTCACGAGGGGATGTGGGGCCTGTACATGAAGGGGGGGAGGTCATGTATATGAGAGGGGGTTCGCTACATGAGGGGGGGGGGGCATCTACACGACGGAAGAGGTTCCTGTACTCGAGAAAGGATCCTGTACACAAGGGCGGTCCAGTACTCGCTGGGGGGTTCCTCTTCCCGAGGGGGGTCCTGCACATGGGGTGGTCCTCTATACGAGGAGAGTCCTGCACACGAGGGGAGGGTCCGTGCATGAGGGGAGTGTCATGTAGATGAGGGAGGTCCTGTACATGTGGGGGGATCCTGTGCATGAGTGGGGGTCCTGTACACGAGGGGATGTGAGGACTGTACATGAGGGGGTGTGGAGCCTGTACATGAGGGGGAGGGGTCATGTACATGAGGGGAGAGCCCTGCACATGAGAGATGGGGTCCTCTACATGATGGGGGGTGGTCCTGTACACGAGAGGGGGGGGTCCTCTACACAAGGGGGGAGGGGCTTTACACAACAGAGGATGTTCCTGTTCTCGAGAAAGGGTACGGGGGGGTGTGGGGCCTGTTCACGAGGGGGTGTGGGGCCTGTTCACGAGGGGGAGTGGGGCCCTGTACACGAGGGGGAGTGGGCCCTGTACACGAGGGGGTGTGGGCCCTGTACACGAGGGGGTGTGGGGCCTGTTCACGAGGGGGTGTGGGGCCTGTACACGAGGGGGTGTGGGGGACTGTACACGAGGGGGTGTGGGCCTGTTCACGAGGGGGTGTGGGGCCTGTACACGAGGGGGTGTGAGGCCTGTTCACGAGGGGGTGTGGGGCCTGTACACGAGGGGGTGTGAGGCCTGTTCACGAGGGGGTGTGGGGCCTGTACACGAGGGGGGTGTGGGGCCTGTACACGAGGGGGTGTGGGCCCTGTACACGAGGGGGTGTGGGGCCTGTTCACGAGGGGATGTGGGGCCTGTACACGAGGGGGGTGTGGGGCCTGTACACGAGGGGGTGTGGGGCCTGTACACGAGGGGGGTGTGGGGCCTGTACACGAGGGGAAGTGGGCCCTGTACACGAGGGGGTGTGGGGCCTGTACACGAGGGGGTGTGGGGCCTGTACACGAGGGGGTGTGGGGCCTGTACACGAGGGGGTGTGGGGCCTGTACACGAGGGGGGTGTGGGGCCCTGTACACGAGGGGGTGTGGGGCCTGTACACGAGGGGGGTGTGGGACCTGTACACGAGGGGGTGTGGGACCTGTACACGAGGGGGTGTGGGGCCTGTACACGAGGGGGTGTGGGGGCCTGTACACGAGGGGGGTGTGGGGCCTGTACACGAGGGGGGGTGTGGGGCCTGTACACGAGAGGGTGTGGGGCCTGTACACGAGAGGGTGTGGGGCCTGTACACGAGAGGGTGTCGGGGCCCTGTACACGAGGGGGTGTGGGGCCTGTACACGAGGGGGTGTGGGGCCTGTACACGAGGGGGTGTGGGGCCTGTACACGAGGGGGTGTGGGGCCTGTACACGAGGGGGTGTGGGGCCTGTACACGAGGGGGTGTGGGGCCTGTACACGAGGGGGTGTGGGGCCTGTACACGAGGGGGTGTGGGGCCTGTACACAAAGGGGTGTGGGCCCTGTACACGAGGGGGTGTGGGCCCTGTACACGAGGGGGTGTGGGGCCTGTACACGAGGGGGTGTGGGGGCCTGTACACGAGGGGGTGTGGGGCCTGTACACGAGGGGGTGTGGGGCCTGTACACGAGGGGGTGTGGGGCCTGTACACGAGGGGGTGTGGGGCCTGTACACGAGGGGGTGTGGGCCCTGTACACGAGGGGGGTGTGGGCCCTGTACACGAGGGGGTGTGGGGCCTGTACACGAGGGGGGTGTGGGCCCTGTACACGAGGGGGTGTGGGCCCTGTACACGAGGGGGTGTGGGCCCTGTACACGAGGGGTGTGGGCCCTGTACACGAGGGGGTGTGGGCCCTGTACACGAGGGGGTGTGGGCCCTGTACACGAGGGGGGTGTGGGCCCTGTACACGAGGGGGTGTGGGCCCTGTACACGAGGGGGTGTGGGGCCTGTACACGAGGGGGTGTGGGGCCTGTACACGAGACCCAAGGGTGTCCTGGACACGAGGGAGATCCTATACTCGAGGTGGGTCCTGTACACGAGGAGGGTGCTGTACACGAGGAGGGGTGCTGTACACGAGGAGGGTGCTGTACACGAGGAGGGTGCTGTACACGAGGAGGGTGCTGTACACGAGGAGGGTGCTGTACACGAGGAGGACCTGTACACGAGGAGGGACCGGTACACGTGGAGGGACCGGTACACGAGGAGGGACGGTACACGAGGGGGTGATCCTGTACACGAGGGGATGATCCTGTACACGAGGGGATGATCCTGTACACGAGGGGGAGACCTGTACACGAGGGGGGAGACCCTGTACACGAGGGGGGAGGACCTGTACACGAGGGGGGAGACCTGTACACGAGGGGGATAGACCTGTACACGAGGGGGATAGACCTGTACACGAGGGGGGAGACCTGTACACGAGGGGGGAGACCTGTACACGAGGAGGGGACCTGTACACGAGGAGGGACCTGTACACGAGGAGGGACCTGTACACGAGGAGGGACCTGTACACGAGGAGGGACCTGTACACGAGGAGGGACCTGTACACGAGGAGGGACCTGTACACGAGGAGGGACCGGTACACGAGGAGGGACCGGTACACGAGGAGGGACCGGTACACGAGGAGGGGACCGGTACACGAGGAGGGGACCGGTACACGAGGAGGACCGGTACACGAGAGGGACCGGTACACGAGGAGGGACCGGTACACGAGGAGGGACCGGTACACGAGGAGGGACCGGTACACGAGGGGGTTGAACCTGTACACGAGGGGGTTGAACCTGTACACCAAGGGGGAGCCCTGTACACCAGGGGGGGAGCCCTGTACACCAGGGGGGAGTGTGGGGCCTGTACACGAGTGTGTGTGGGGCCTGTACACGAGTGTGTGTGGGGCCTGTACACGAGGGGTTTTGGGGCCTGTACACGAGGGGTTTTGGGGCCCTGTACACGAGGGGGGTGTGGGGCCTGTACACGAGGGGGTGTGGGGCCTGTACACGAGGGGGTGTGGGGCCTGTACACGAGGGGGTGTGGGGCCTGTACACGAGGGGGGTGTGGGGCCTGTACACGAGGGGGTGTGGGGCCTGTACACGATGGGGTGTGGGGCCTGTACACGAGGGGGTGTGGGGCCTGTACACGAGGGGGTGTGGGCCCTGTACACGAGGGGGGTGTGGGCCCTGTACACGAGGGGGGTGTGGGCCCTGTACACGAGGGGGTGTGGGCCCTGTACACGAGGGGGTGTGGGCCCTGTACACGAGGGGGTGTGGGCCCTGTACACGAGGGGGTGTGGGGCCTGTACACGAGGCCCAAGTGTGTCCTGGACACGAGGGAGATCCTATACTCGAGGTGGGTCCTGTACACGAGGAGGGACCTGTACACGAGGAGGGACCTGTACACGAGGAGGGACCTGTACACGAGGGGGGAGTCCTGTACACGAGGGGGGAGTCCTGTACACGAGGGGGGAGTCCTGTACACGAGGGGGGAGTCCCTGTACACGAGGGGGGAGTCCCTCTACACGAGGGGGGAGTCCTGTACACGAGGGGGGAGTCCTGTACACGAGGGGGGGAGTCCTGTACACGAGGGGGAGTCCTGTACACGAGGGGGGAGTCCTGTACACGAGGGGGGAGTCCTGTACACGAGGGGGGAGTCCTGTACACGAGGGGGAGTCCTGTACACGAGGGGGGAGTCCTGTACACGAGGGGGGAGTCCTGTACACGAGGGGGGAGTCCTGTACACGAGGGGGAGTCCTGTACACGAGGGGGGAGTCCTGTACACGAGGGGGGAGTCCTGTACACGAGGGGGGAGTCCTGTACACGAGGGGGGAGTCCTGTACACGAGGGGGGAGTCCTGTACACGAGGGGGGAGTCCTGTACACGAGGGGGGAGTCCTGTACACGAGGGGGGAGTCCTGTACACGAGGGGGGAGTCCTGTACACGAGGGGGGGAGTCCTGTACACGAGGGGGGGAGTCCTGTACACGAGGGGGGAGTCCTGTACACGAGGGGGGAGTCCTGTACACGAGGGGGGAGTCCTGTACACGAGGGGGGGGTCCTGTACACGAGGGGGAGTCCTGTACACGAGGGGGGGGTCCTGTACACGAGGAGGGGGTCCTGTACACGAGGGGGGGGTCCTGTACACGAGGGGGGGGGGTCCTGTACACGAGGGGGGGGGTCCTGTACACGAGGGGGGGGGTCCTGTACACGAGGGGGGGGTCCTGTACACGAGGGGGGGGTCCTGTACAAGAGGGGGTGGTCTTGTACATGAAGAGGGGGGTCCTGTACAGGAGAGGGGGGTTCGCTACACGACGGAGGAGGTTCCTGTACTCGAGAAAGGGTCCTGTACATGAGGGGTCCTGTACTAGATGGGGGGAGGGTCCTCTTCCCGAGGGGGGGGTCCTGCACATGAGAGGAGGTCATGCACATGGGGCGGGTCCTCTACACGAGAAGAGTCCTGTACACGAGGGGGGGGAGGGTCCTGTACATGTGGAGGGGGGGGGGGGTTCTGTACACAAGGAGGGCCCCTAGAACATAAAACATAGTGCAGAAGGAGGCCATTCGGCCCATCGAGTCTGCACCGACCCACTTAAGCCCTCACTTCCACCCTATCCCCGTAACCCAATAACCCCTCCTAACCTTTTTGGACACTAAGGGCAATTTATCACGGCCAATCCACCTAACCTGTACGTCTTTGGACTGTGGGAGGAAACCGGAGCACCCGGAGGAAACCCACGCCCACACTGGGGAGGATGTGCAGACTCCGCACAGACAGTGGACCCAGCGGGGAATCGAACCTGGGACCCTGGAGCTGTGAAGCCACAGTGCTAACCACTTGTGCTACCGTGCTGACCTCCTCGACACGAGGATGGTCCTGTACATGCGGGTGTGTGGGGCCTGTACATGAAGGGGGGTCATGTACATGAAGGGGGGGGGTCATGTACATGAAGGGGGGGTCATGTACATGAAGGGGGGTCATGTACATGAAGGGGGGTCATGTACATGAAGGGGGGTCATGTACATGAAGGGGGGGTCATGTACATGAAGGGGGGGGTCATGTACATGAAGGGGGGTCATGTACATGAAGGGGGGTCATGTACATGAAGGGGGGTCATGTACATGAAGGGGGGTCATGTACATGAAGGGGGGTCATGTACATGAAGGGGGGGTCCATGTACATGAAGGGGGGTCATGTACATGAAGGGGGGGTCATGTACATGAAGGGGGGGTCATGTACATGAGGGAGTGGCTTGTACATGAAGAAGGGGTCCTGTACAGGAGAGGGGGGTGTTCGCTACACGAGGGAGGTCCTGTACTCGATGGGTGGGGTCCTCCTCCGAGGGAGGGTCCTGCACATGAGGGGAGGTCATGCACATGGGGGGGGTCTTCTACACGAGGAGAGTCCTGTACACGAGTGGGGGGGGTCCATGCATGAGGGGGGGGTGTCCTGAACATCCGGGAGGGTCCTGTACATGAGGGGTGGTCCTGTACATATGGGAGGGGGCCCTGTGCACGAGGGGGCCCCTGTGCACGAGGGGGCCCCTGCGCACGAGGGGGCCCCTGTGCACGAGGGGGCCCCTGTGCATGAGGGGATGTGGGGCATGTACATGAAGATGCTCCCGTACACGAGGAGGGTCTTCTCCACGATGAGGGTCCTCTCCACGCGAGAGGGTCCTCTACACGCGGGAGGGTCCTCTACACGCGAGAGGGTCCTCTGCACGCGGGGGGGGGGGGGGGTGGGGGGGGTTCCTGTACACGAGGGGGGTCCTGTACACGAGGAGAGTACTCTACACGAGGGGATGTGGGGCCTGTAAATGAGTTGGGGCCCTATACGAGGAGGGTCCTGTACACGAGGAGGGTCCTACCCAAAGGTGATCCTCTACACAAGCAGGGTCCTATACACGAGGGGGGGGGGTGTCCTGTACATGATGGGGGGGGGGCCCTACACGAGGAGCGTTCTCTACAGGAGGAGATTCCTGTACACAAGGGGTGTGGGGCCTGTATATGAAGGGGGGATAATGACACGAGAGGGGGGTCCTCTACAGGAGTGAGTGGCCTCTAGACAGCGGAGGAGATTCCTGTACTCTAGAAAGGGTCCTGTACACGAGGGGGATCCTGTACTCGATGGGGGGGTCCTCTTCTCGAAGAGGGGGACCTGCACACGGGAGGGGGGGGGGTTGTTCCTGTACACAAGGGGGTGTAGGGCCAGTACATGAGGCTCACGGGGGTCCTGGACACGAGGAGGGTCCAGTACACCGAGGGGGGACCCTGTACCGGAGGGGGCTCATGTACATGGGGGGCTGTCCAGTACGTGAGTGAGTGGGGTGCTCTCCACATAGAGGGTGCTGTACATAAGAGGGGGGTCCTGTCCTCAAAGGGCAGTGTTCTGTCCTCGAGGGGGTCCTTTACATGAGGTGGGTGTCCTGTACAGGGGAGTGGTCCTGTACAGGGGAGGTGGTCCTGTACAGGGGAGTGGTCCTGTACAGGGGGGAGAGTCCTGTACAGGGGGGGGGGTCCTGTACAGGGGGGGGGGTCCTGTACAGGGGGGGGGGTCCTGTACAGGGGGGGGGGTCCTGTACAGGGGGGGGGTCCTGTACAGGGGGGGGGGGTCCTGTACAGGGGGGGGGGGGGTCCTGTACAGGGGGGGGTCCTGTACAGGGGAGTGGTCCTGTACAGGGGAGTGGTCCTGTACAGGGGGGGGGGGGAGTCCTGTACAGGGGGGGGGAGTCCTGTACAGGGGGGGGGAGTCCTGTACAGGGGGGGGGAGTCCTGTTACAGGGGGGGGGGAGTCCTGTACAGGGGGGGGGGGGGAGTCCTGTACAGGGGGGGGGGGAGTCCTGTACAGGGGGGGGTCCTGTACAGGGGGGGGGGGGGGGGGTGGGCCTGGGCACGAGGAGGGTCCAGTACTCGAGGGGGTCCTCTCCACGAGGGGGGGCCTCTAGAACATAAAACATACAGTGCAGAAGGAGGCCATTCGGCCCACCGAGTCTGCACCGACCCACTAAAGCTCTCACTCCCACCCTATCCCAGTCACCCAATGACCCCATCTAACCTTTTTGGACACTAAGGGCAATTTATCATGGCCAATCCACCTAACCTGCACGTCTTTGGACTGTGGGAGGAAACCGGAGCACCCGGAGGAAACCCACGCCCACACTGGGAGGATGTGCAGACTCCGCACAAACAGTGACCCAGCGGGGAATCGAACCTGGGACCCTGGAGCTGTGAAGCCACAGTGCTAACCACTTGTGCTACCGTGCTGACCTCCTCGACACGAGGATGGTCCTGTACATGCGGGTGTGTGGGGCCTGTACACGAAGGGGGGGTCATGTACATGAAGGGGGGTCATGTACATGAAGGGGGGTCATGTACATGAAGGGGGGTCATGTACATGAAGGGGGGGTCATGTACATGAAGGGGGGGTCATGTACATGAAGGGGGGTCATGTACATGAGGGGGGGGTCATGTACATGAAGGGGTGGTCATGTACATGAAGGGGGGGTCATGTACATGAAGGGGGGTCAGTACATGAAGGGGGGGTCATGTACATGAAGGGGGGGTCATGTACATGAAGGGGGGGTCATGTACATGAAGGGGGGTCATGTACATGAGGGAGTGGCTTGTACATGAAGAAGGGGTCCTGTACAGGAGAGGGGGGTTCGCTACACGAGGGAGGTCCTGTACTCGATGGGTGGGGTCCTCCTCCCGAGAGAGGGTCCTGCACATGAGGGGAGGTCATGCACATGGGGGGGGTCTTCTACACGAGGAGAGTCCTGTACACGAGTGGGGGGGGGGTCCATGCATGAGGGGGGGGGGGGTGTCCTGAACATCCGGGAGGGTCCTGTACATGAGGGGTGGTCCTGTACATATGGGAGGGGGGCCCTGTGCACGAGGGGGGCCCTGTGCACGAGGGGGGCCCTGTGCACGAGGGGGGCCCTGTGCACGAGGGGGCCCCTGTGCACGAGGGGGCCCCTGTGCACGAGGGGGCCCCTGTGCACGAGGGGGCCCCTGTGCACGAGGGGGGCCCCTGTGCACGAGGGGATGTGGGGCATGTACATGAAGAGGCTCCTGTACACGAGGAGGGTCTTCTCCACGATGAGGGTCCTCTACAACGCGAGAGGGTCCTCTACACGCGGGGAGGGTCCTCTACACGCGAGAGGGTCCTCTGCACGCGGGGGGGGGGGTGGGGGGGTGGGGGGGGTCCTGTACACGAGGGGGGGTCCTGTACACGAGGAGAGTACTCTACACGAGGGGATGTGGGGCCTGTAAATGAGTTGGGGCCCTATACGAGGAGGGTCCTGTACACGAGGAGGGTCCTACCCAAGGTGATCCTCTACACAAGCAGGGTCCCTATACACGAGGGGGGGGGTGTTCCTGTACATGATGGGGGGGGGGCCCTACACGAGGAGCGTTCTCTACAGGAGGAGGTTCCTGTACACAAGGGGTGTGGGGCCTGTATATGAAGGGGGGATAATGACACGAGAGGGGGGTCCTCTACAGGAGTGAGTGGCCTCTAGACAGCGGAGGAGATTCCTGTACTCTAGAAAGGGTCCCTGTCACACGAGGGGGATCCTGTACTCAATGGGGGGTCCTCTTCTCGAAGAGGGGGACCTGCACACGGGAGGGGGGGGGGGGTTGTTCCTGTACACAAGGGGGTGTAGGGCCAGTACATGAGGCTCACGGGGGTCCTGACACGAGGAGGGTCCAGTACATGAGGGGGGACCCTGTACCGGAGGGGGCTCATGTACATGGGGGGCTGTCCAGTACGTGAGTGAGTGGGGTGCTCTCCACATAGAGGGTGCTGTACATAAGAGGGGGGCCCTGTCCTCAAAGGGCAGTGTTCTGTCCTCGAGGGGGTCCTTTACATGAGGTGGGTGTCCTGTACAGGGGAGTGGTCCTGTACAGGGGGGAGAGTCCTGTACAGGGGGGGGGGGGGGGGTGTCCCTGTACAGGGGGGGGGAGTCCTGTACAGGGGGGGGAGTCCTGTACAGGGGGGGGAGTCCTGTACAGGGGGGGGGAGTCCTGTACAGGGGGGGGGGGAGTCCTGTACAGGGGGGGGGAGTCCTGTACAGGGGGGGGGGAGTCCTGTACAGGGGGGGGGGGAGTCCTGTACAGGGGGGGGGGGGGGGAGTCCTGTACAGGGGGGGGGGGGGGGGAGTCCTGTACAGGGGGGGGGGGGGGGGAGTCCCTGTACAGGGGGGGGGGAGTCCTGTACAGGGGGGGGGGAGTCCTGTACAGGGGGGGGGGGGAGTCCTGTACAGGGGGGGGGGGGAGTCCTGTACAGGGGGGGGGAGCCTGTAAGGGGGGGGGGGAGTCCTGTACAGGGGGGGGGAGTCCCTGTACAGGGGGGGGGGAGTCCTGTACAGGGGGGGGGGAGTCCTGTACAGGGGGGGGGGAGTCCTGTACAGGGGGGGGGAGTCCTGTACAGGGGGGGGGGGGGAGTCCTGTACAGGGGGGGGGGGGGTCCTGTACAGGGGGGGGGGGCCCTGGGGCACGAGGAGGGGTCCAGTACTCGAAGGGGTCCTCTCCACGAGGGGGGCCTCTAGAACATAAAACATACAGTGCAGAAGGAGGCCATTCGGCCCACCGAGTCTGCACCGACCCACTAAAGCTCTCACTCCCACCCTATCCCAGTCACCCAATGACCCCATCTAACCTTTTTGGACGCTAAGCACAATTTGTCATGGCCAATCCACCTAACCTGCACGTCTTTGGACTGTGGGAGGAAACCCACGCAGACACTGGGAGACCGTGCAGACTCCACACAGACAGTGACCCAGCGGGGAATCGAACCTGTACACGAGGGTGTGTGGGGCCTGTACATGAAAGGGGGGGGGGTGATGTACATGAGGGGGTGGTCCTATACATGAGGCGGTGGTCCTGCACATGAGGGATAGGGTCCTGTACACGAGAGGGGGGTTTGCTACACGAGGGGGGGCCTCTACAC